>NW_028255496.1:0-51746 GCF_964263255.1 Lissotriton vulgaris | reverse complement strand
TGTAACAACGGATTTTCGGACCAGATAGAATCAGCTCACCAAGACACCACCAACCCGGCCGAAACGTAACCACCTCCCTCCTCAGGACATACTTACCATGGTACCTGGGTACCTACCTGAGGATGGGGAATTAACAATATACAAGCTTAGATCATCTAAAACACTACCAAATCCATAGGGATTACTAGAAACAATCACTAATTGCTACGGAATTCCATATTCTACACCACACTCATACCTTATAGTCTCGCAGCAACTTAGACCCAGACTATGCTACCCTCCTACTCATAGTGAAGGGGGCAGTTCTGATTACTTACCATTACACACTGACCACAATCAGTGCTCACACAAGCCACAATCCTGTGGGTATATACACCGTGTCCTTCCGGTGCTCTCACTCTCTCTGTCTCAAGCCACAATCCTGTGGGTATACACACCGTGTTCTCCCGGTGCTCTCACTAACGCCGCTACACAACGGCGATCACTGTCCTATTGATACCTTTAACTCTCTCTCTCTCTCTGTTGGGAAGTTTCACTATATACTACTGGGAATATCTCATATACAGTTTGATCCTTTCAGACAAGAATGGCCAAATTACGGTATGCAAAGGTTATTCTCTGATTCAAGTGCTCCCTGCTCCCTTGCTCAGTTACCACTTACCCGGATGGGAAACGCATCCGTCCACATAACAGCATCTGACTAGAAGAAAGGTTAACTTTATCATACAAATAACAGTTACACAATGGTTCACTAAGAACTGGGGTCCCTTTATTACACAATAACAAAGTATAACAACAATATAATACTGCAATATAACATATAGCCTGAAAAGCAAAGGAAAGAATTAGAATGTGTGTGCACGCTAATAAGAAAGGGTCAACGTCACCTTATGAGTACGAAGTCTGGACTCAGTTTTCATCTGGGTTCCCTTCTCGTCTGTGCCTTGGCTCATCTTAGGATCACCCCTGCAGTCACGGATACACGTCTGCACCGCTATGCTCTGTCTCCTCTGCTCCCCTCCAAGTCACTGGAACCTCCCTCTTGTTCTCTGTTTCGTCTGTCTCACTCTCGCTGTTCTGCACTACTCCTCTCTCCTCTCGATCACAGACTATCTTCACCTTCCGACTTCGTTCTTATAACTCAGTTTCTGCCGCTCTAGTATTCGTTCGCTCTGCTAACTTCTTCACTCTGCATGCTCTGATCTCGGTATCAAAGCTCACCAGCTGCTCCAACTAAAGTAACTTCAATCTTTCGGAGAGATTATCAGCCTTCGGTCTTTTTCGGACTTCAAAATGGCGACTGACTGCTTTAAGTTGATTAACTGCAATAATGCTAACGACTAGCTGCCGTCGGACTAACTGACTGAATGAACTCTCCTCCTCTCGGTACTTTCGCTAATATAGAACCTTGTTCATGCATGGAAATTTCCAGCCAGTAACCTGCCGCCCACCAAATTCTTGTACCACCCCGTGCCAAGGACACGTTCTCAGCCGGCCGGCCTGATGTTGCGTCTTCGACACGAAGAAAAATACACTCTTTCGATAAGGGCCAGCCCGAGCCGGTTCTCTCCAAGTGAACAACACCTTATAACTAAAACATTACATTTGACCTAAAAGCATCTCAAGCAGCCGAGGCAGAAAGAAAGATGGAGTCTCTCCTGTTCGAGGCCTACAAGTCCCGAAGTAAGCATAACTCTATCAGGAATATACTAGTAACCTTACAAGAGGACGGAATAATACTAATACTAAGGAATCTATCCCCTAACATAAGCTTATAGGCCCTAGAATAGAGAAAAGAATAGGGAATTATGTTAAGCATCTTGTAAATAGGCCAGGTCTAAGGCTCTAATCCCTCTATTAGAATGATAGTAGGCTAAAGTCACCTTTACTCAAAAAGGGGAACAAAAACCCGGTCAGAACATTTCACCCTTGACTTTAGGCTACTAATCATTCGCTAAATGGAACTAACATCTGTCGAAGAATAATATGAAACAAAACTGACAGATCTATTTCTAGTACTGCATCTGCAAGTTTGAAGTAAAGAAGGAATACACTGAATAAAACAACAAATAGCAACTAAAATACAAATAGCAAGCAGGATACCCCCTAATATCTGATGTAAGGAATGTAAATCTGGTAACCAATTAAAGAGCTAGTCAAAATCAGCCCTGATCTATGTGTTTTCTAACTTCTTTGGTCAGATCGTGGAGTTTGTCAATGTGAGCCTGAATTGACCTAGTGTGGTCAGATAGATTCAAACAACAAAGGCCCTCAAAGTCAGAACAGTCATGACCATGTTTGAGTAAAAGGTAGTCTATAGCAGCTCTATTTTGTAGAATTGCCCTACGCTCACCCTGGGCATCCAATAGCATGTCAGATAGAATCGTAGAAGTGTGATTGATGGATTTAACCATCCAACAGGCCATTTTTCCAATAGATTTAGCATTGTATACTGCCAGGGCAGGAACACCTAAAATAGAGAAAGCCAAACTAAGATATTCAGATTCAGAAAATAAATGTAGTGTAGAGTCACAATAGTCCTTCAAAATTACTGCATCACGGACAATACGGGAATTCACATTAGGATGTGAAGAAAACATTAACAAGCTTAATCTAGTAATAGCACAGGGTCCTCCGGTAATATTTGCAGGGATATAAGGCCAAGATGTATTGCTACAAGAGAAAAGCCATCCAGAAGGTAATGAGAAACACAAGGGGAGCCAGACCCAACGGGACAGGTTGGGAGGCTGGGCCTTAATTTGAATAAACACAGCAAAAAGTTGCCCCTCCACCGACATTTGAATCCACATTTATGGAAAGTTGAACACGCTAGCTGTCGGTATCAACTGGGTATTTTTATTTATACCAAAATATTTCAAAAGATTAAACGAAGTTTGTCAAAAACAGGACATCGTAAACAAACAAAGACTTATTTACATTGGAGATTTCAACCAAAGTCGTTGTGCTTTTCTGTACATAAATGTATTACAAGCTAAACAACATAATCAAACACTGAATAAAAAACAATCTGAAACAAACAGAAGAATTGAACATATACAACATTAAATGATAAGCTAGATTCTTATGAATAGAAAAAATGAGTAAAGCATGTGAAAGTTTTGAAAGAAGACGGGAAAATTAGAAAAGGAGCAAAGTGAATTTGTAAGTCTTTTGCAACCAGCAAATGCTGGTGTGAAGAAATAAATCGTGGTAGTCCTCTCTAATTGGCCGACGCGTTTCGAATCCAGGTAGTTATTTCCCGGAATCTCATCAGGGCACAATTAGTCTGTCTGTGGGGGATAAAAAAGGAGGGGAGACTACTTTTAATCTTTGTGACAAAAGACTATGCTCCCTGGTATGTGGCACTCAGAAAATAAACCTACCATTGTAGAATGAAAGCGAATTCAGAGGAAATTGCACATGAAGTCTGTGAGTGCAGGCTTGGAGTACTCGGTGAGCAGTCCAGGGAGGGGGCCACCTAAAAAACGAATGCCATTATGACATTGCCATCATGTGTCTGCACACATGTCTGGTCATGAACAAATGAATGAGGGAGGCATACCGTCAGCTGATGCTTTGCGTGAAGCTGGCGGCTGCACGTTGCAGAGAAACGTACCTTAATTTGACAGAGTCGGTGCATGGAAGTCTCGTGTTGTCGGAGAAACTGCTCTCACTTGGAAGACTTCTCGTCCCATGCAGAGACATTTTGCCAGGAAATGAAAGAAAGAGGGTATCCAAAGAAATTACTGAAGCACTCTTTCAAAAGAGCACGCTTCACCCCTTGCGAAACCCTCCTACAAGTTCGGCCCAAACCTGCACTTGATAGACTAGTCTGTGTCACCACTTTTGGACCAGACACTCATAAATTGAGGAAAACTGTGTTGAGTAATTGGCATTTGCTAGAAAATCTAGAATGCTCACTCCCACGCCCAATGTTTGCCTACAAGAAAAACCAAAACATAGGACAACAGATTATGAGGGCAGATGTTTCACTACCCAAAAAGAAAAGCGATTTACTGACCCAATGGAACCTCAAACCGATCACAGGTCATCACAAGTGTGGCACCTGTGTCGTGTGCCCGAACACAATCGAGGGCGACGAGTTCCAACATGGGGGACCAGATGGAAACACACTGAATTTTCCAACTGTAAGACCAAGAATGTGGTCTACCTGGTCCAATGCCCCTGTGACCTAATCTATATTGGCAAAACAAGGCAACAAGTCAATACACGCATTTGCCAGCACCGGTCCCGGATCAAAAACAAAATCTTGAATGCCCCCATGGTCGAACATGTCGACGTGGACAGAATGCTCCTTAAAAAGGAAGCATATCTCATCCTCAAGTTTAACAGTGTGCAGAAAGGCCTTAACAGTTTGTCTGAGGTCGCCAGACTTTGATTCATTAGTGCCCCGGCACCACGCAATGACCTTTGCTCCGTCTCAATCTCCCTCATGAATTTCTTCTTTAATTAACATCAAACATAGGGCGCCACCTTTCACCTACAGATTAACAGTTCCTGTCAATGCAGTGATTCAGCACGACTCCGTGCGATTCTGTACCAAACTACAACTCCCATAAGGCAAAGCCCACAGCTGAGGGCTTATCTCCATGGCAACACACCCAGCGTCCATCTTTGGACTACTGCAGAACGCCGTAGACATGGACTGGTCTGGACGGAGGTAAGCGGTGTGCTTGTGTATCTTTCTTGGCTTCAGCCAGACCCCCGGTATGACGCTTCCATAAATTTTTTCCGCTTGTCAACAGCGGATGCTGATTACGTTTTTGAATCATATGCCGATTTAGAAAAAAAGAAAACACGAGACTTCCACGCACCGACTCTGTTATATTAAGGTACGTTTCTCTGCAACGTCTCCCGAGCTCACAATGGCTATTACCAGACACAGTTCCCTGACGTAATTGCCTCCTTTTCTTCACACAGCGTCACCGGTCATAATTCAATTGAAGCCCATAAGGGAAACTAACTTTCACACAGCGGCAGCCGCCAGCTTCACGCAAAGCATCAGCTGACGGTATGCCTCCTTCATTCATTTGTTCATGACCACACATTTGTGCAGACACATGATGGCAATGTCATAATGGTCATTCGTTTTTTAGGTGGCCCCCTCCCTGGACTGCTCACCGAGTACTCCAAGCCTGCACTCACAGACTTCATGTGCAATTTCCTCTGAATTCGCTTTCATTCTACAATGGTAGGTTTATTTTCTGAGTGCCACATACCAGGGAGCATAGTCTTTTGTCACAAAGATTAAAAGTAGTCTCCCCTCCTTTTTTATCCCCCACAGACAGACTAATTGTGCCCTGATGAGATTCCGGGAAATAACTACCTGGATTCGAAACGCGTCGGCCAATTAGAGAGGACTACCACGACTTATTTCCTCACACCAGCATTTGCTGGTTGCAAAAGACTTACAAATTCACTTTGCTCCTTTTCTAATTTTCCCCTCTTCTTTCAAAACTTTCACATGCTTTACTCATTTTTTCTATTCATAAGAATCTAGCTTATCATTTAATGTTGTATATGTTCAATTCTTCTGTTTGTTTCAGATTGTTTTTTATTCAGTGTTTGATTATGTTGTTTAGCTTGTAATACATTTATGTACAGAAAAGCACAACGACTTTGGTTGAAATCTCCAATGTAAATAAGTCTTTGTTTGTTTACGATGTCCTGTTTTTGACAAACTTCGTTTAATCTTTTGAAATATTTTGGTATAAATAAAAATACCCAGTTGATACCGACAGCTAGCGTGTTCAACTTTCCATAAATGTGGATTCAAATGTAGGTGGAGGGGCAACTTTTTGCTGTGTTTATCCAGAAGGTAATAGTATTGTACGGTAGTGGCTAGGGGTAACTAAAAGACTTTTACAGGTCATATTATTTTTGACCGAAGTACACGACTTCGGTGATCTCCAGGAACATAAAGTTTTTTCATGATCTGTAAATGAAGTAGCACATTTCAATTTCAAACGAACACATACAGTTATGGCACTTGGATCACATGTGAGGAAGAAACATAAATCACCCTGCGTGATATTATATGTAGTTATTTGAGAATGAATCGGGGGTACTGGATCCAACAGCACTGTACATAAAGGACAATAATCATGGGTCGCGAAATCACCTAGAATAATGTTAGGACAGGCATTTGATATGTTAAAAATATGGGCAAGGGTCTCCAAAGAAGCTGGAACGGCAACCAAACAGGTCGCTAATATGTCTGTTAACGAACGCATCAGTGTTAAACAGAAATGTGAGGAGTTTGTCACCCTTCGTGCCAGGGTAGTCCAAAAGTTAGATGATGAATCCCACGCAGCAAAGGAACGTCGCACTCTGATTCTCCAATCAACCAGAGTCTGGGGGCTCCTTTCTCTCCCGACGTAGCAGGTCAAAAGGAGTCCAACGCCGGCACATCCTGCAACAGCAGTCCAGAGAATGATCTAAAATAAAATCAAATACAGGCATTATTCATTCTCGTAAGTAACACTTATCAGCTGGGACAGCCTCCCAGCTATCTCTCCTTGGTCTCATGACAAGTACCGTATTATCATGACCGGTTGCAATAATTTCAGCTTGCTCAGGGGGATTTTTAGGCGATTTCACCCACACTCTCGCTCCTGGATTATCAGAGGAGCCAAAACCTTTTTGTCCTCGAACAGTTAATAGGGTTGGGGCGGTGCCTTTCTGAATCTCACCACTGATAACAGGCATGATTAGCAATTGAGCAACTCGGTCAGTTTTATGAATCGGTAAATCAACTTCACTGCTATTCAGCAGGAGTACCTTAATCTCTCCCTGATAATCACTGTCAATTACACCTCCAAGCACTTGAATGCCTTTTAAGACCAGGCCAGATCTTGGGGCAATTAGTCCAAAATTTCCAGTTGGTATACTGACACCAATGCCAGTTTCAATGATAACTCGGTCTCTTCCTTTTACAGTAATGTCATTCATGGCATGCAGGTCTAAGCCTGCAGAACCTGGGGTTGCTCTGCATGGAGCCAGGGCTCCAGGGGAAATTTCCCAATATATTACAGTATTTTTGACTGTATTTGGTTTAGCATCAACAGCTGGAGGAAAGAAACGCATTAATGGGGAATCAGCATTTAAAAAAGGACGATTATTCAAAATTAACAGAGCCTGAAATAAATAATCTCTCCAATTTTTATATTTATTATCAGTTAATTTACGCAATTGATCTTTTAGCAAACCATTCATTCTCTCCACAAGGCCTGTTGCCTGTGGGTAGTACGGTATGTGAAACACCCATTCAATGTTGTTCTCCACACAAAATTCCTGTACCAATCTTCCTTTGAAATGGGATGCATTATCAGATTGAATTTGAAATGGGACACCATAATACAGCATAATCAATTCCAATGTTTTAATGGTATTTACTTGGGTAGCTCGTTTACAAGGAAAGGCCACTAAAAGTCCACTGTACGTGTCAACAATGGTGCATCTATATTGACAGTTTTTACTCATAGGGAGTGGACCAATATAATCAATTTGCCAAATTTGAGCGGGTAATTTACCTCGGTGTAACTGTCCTCTAACAATTTGGGGTACTTTTCGTTGTCTAGAATGTTGACAAATGGGACAATGCATTATAGTATCTTGGATCAAATTTAGAGGAATATAAATTCCTCGGTCAGCAGCCCACCTGCTAGTGGCTCTTTCTCCAAAATGTCCTGCTTTCTGATGGGCCCATTTCGCCAATCCCGCCAAATCAGAATCCTGCATGTCCACAACTGCCTCAGCAATTTTAGATTTCTCAACTGCAATGTTATGAAAGAATTTGTCAAGGGAGTCTGTTGGTGTATGGGCATCCACATGAAAGATTGTAACAGTACTTTGTGGAAGCAATTCCCAAATTTTTTGCCATAATTCTTTACCCCAAAGTTTTTTAGAATGCAATTCCCAATTGCGAGCATGCCATGTTGGTAACCAGACCGCCAGTCCATTAGCAGTGGACCAGGAGTCAGTAAAAATGTGAAAAACACAAGAAGAGAAGACCAGGTCAAAGGTGGTGTTCTGTCTTGAGCAGTGAGCAGGAATCACACAGGTACAAGTGTGAAACAAAGTGTTAAGTCTTGTTTGGCTGAACAAGTCCCATCAGACCACCCTTGTGGCGGCATATCATCATATGGGGATTAATGGTCGCTCTTTGCACCGCCTAAACCATCAGTGGCGGTGCAGAAATGGAGAGTGGCCAATTCAGCCATAGTAGTGGTCAAAGAATAGTGTGAAAAAAGTGCAGTGCTGTTGAAAAAAGTGCTTACTAAAATTGGCTACCTAGATTGAGGGAATTTTTTCCAGGAATTAGTCTAGGTGTCAAGATTAAAAACACGCCTGGTAGTGGGTGAGTAGGACTACATTATGGCGCTATGTTTTGTGGTCGACTAGTTTCAGCTAGAGGGAGTTTTACTCCAGCTTTCATCAGGACCTTAAAAAATAATGAGCTACTGCAATACAATGAAGGGGGTGTATACACATGTAAAAGAAATTTAATATACTCAAGAATATCATGTCTCCCCCTCGAGGCTTGGAACCCTAGTGTCCACTGACCGCAGGAGAAAAGATCTTCTTCCTGTCAAAAGATAAGACATAAAAATACACTGTATTCATTTGCACACATGAATCAATATAATCCTGCAAACACCACTAAGACAGAAAACACCTGCAAGAACAATTTGCGTTCTGCGCTACAATTAAGCATATTAGCTTCATCACTAAGAGGCATTTCCTCATAGTGATACTCACCCAGCTTTGTGTGGGTGAAGACCTCACCTCGCCCGGCAACCGCTCGGATGTGTGATTCCTGCTCACTGCTCAAGACAGAACACCACCTTTGATCTGGTCTTCTCTTCTTGTGTTTTTCACGTTGTTGTAAGGGGCATGAGTTGACAGGTCGTAAAACTATTTCCCCTCTTGACCCTCCACACATTCGTTTTGTCAGTAAAAATGTGACACGTACCAGGTAGTTCCTGCTTTAAAACTTGGTAAACAGCATACAATTCAGCAAATTGACTACTTTTTCCTTCACCAGTTGTACTCAGCAATTTTTGTGTGATAAGATTATAGGACACTGCCTTCCAATGCCTCTTCTCTCCTATATACCTCGCTGAACCATCTGTAAACCACACATGGTTTCTGTCCTCCGCGGACAGATCATCACATGGCTTACCGCACTTAACAGGGGATTCCTGTACTATAGGTACGGAGCAATCACTCCCAGTCTCATTCGATGGCACCAGCGTCACTTGCTCATGTAACATCGCAACACCTTTCGGTCCCACACGTGCCCCGTCTTGTATGTACCATTTCCACTTAATCACACTCGCCTCTTGAGCATGTCCAATTCGATGAGTTTTCGGCGAACTCAAAACCCATTGTATAATAGGAATTTCAGGTCTCAACATCACATCTTGTCCCAAAGTCAATTGCTCGGTATCCACCAGAGCCCAATAACATGCAAGTAACTGTTTCTCAAAAGGTGTATAACGCTCACCAGCATCGGGTAACTTTTTAGTCCAAAAACCTAGCGGTACTTTATTTCTGCCTTGTTTTTGCCACAGACTCCAATTTGCATAAGGACCTTGCACAGACACATTCAGATCCACATCACCATCACGTACAGGCCACAGATCCAAAGCATACTGGATCGCTTCTTTCGCCAAATCAAACGCATCTTGCTGCGGTTTACTCCATTCAAACGCATTTTTTTTACGAGTGACTCTGTACAAAGGGGCTAATATCTGACTCAAATGTGGGATGTGTTGACGCCAAAAACCAAATAAACCAATAAATCTCTGGGCTTCTTTTCGGTTCTGAGGAACTGCAAAATCAAGAATTTTCTGTTTCACCTGTGGAATCACATCTCTGTTACCTTTATGCCAATTGATGCCTAAAAATTTTACACTTTGTGATGGACCTTGTAACTTGTCGGGATTGATTTCCCAACCTTTTTCTCGCAAATGATTGATAACCTGATCCAGCTGAGTCTGAACTTGATCCTGTGTCTCACCTTGAATCAAAATGTCGTCAATATAATGACAAATCTGTATTTGTGGGTTTATGGGTATTTCAGATAACTGTTCCGCCACCAGCCGGTGACAGATCGTAGGACTGTGTACATAGCCTTGGGGAAGACTTCTAAACGTCATTTGACGTCCATTCCAAGTAAAACTGAACTGTTCCTGACACTCAGGGGCAATTGGAATCGAAAAGAAAGCATTAGCAATGTCAATAGACGCATACCACATTCCTGGATGTTTCTGAATTCTTTCAATTAAGGTAATCATGTCTGGTACTGCAACAGTTAAAGGGGGTGTATGTTTATTCAATTCACGATAATCAACAGTCATACGCCAAGAATTATCACTTTTACGCACAGGTCAAACGGGATTATTCCAAGCAGAAGTAACTGGAGTTATAACTCCTGCATTCACCAAATCCTGAATAGAAGCACTAATTTCTTCATGACCACCTGGAATACGATACTGTTTTTGGGAAATGACTTTTGTAGCCTGGGGAATTTTTATAGGAGGCATTCTCAAACGGCCAACTCGTACAGGTCTGGATGATATATAACCTCTACTTCCAAATTTGATAACATCCATCATCTAAATGCAAAGTCATACCTTTTAGGATATTGATTCCAATTATGTATTCCAAAAGTGGCACAACTAAAACAGAATATTATTTTCGGGGAATTCTACCTATTTTCATCTCAACATTTGTTTGTACTGCGGGGCTTTCCTTTCCACCTAAACCAGTAATTGTAAAAAATTGTCCTTTGAATTTCTTTGATTTTCCATGAATTAAAGTGGCACCCGCTCCTGTATCTACCAATGCTCGGGCCCTTTGTGTATTACGATGTCTCCAAAAAATGTCAATATCTACATAGGGTCTATTACCTTTGTGAGCCCAACTGCGTACTGGAGCTTGACCTATTTCTTAGTCATTTTTATTGCGTTCTGACAACCCAGACAAATCAGGGTAAATACTCTCAAATTTTCTGGACGATGTAATTTCCTGTTCATATCCATCCCCATTGCGAAACGAATTTTTGTCATCTACATGGTATTGTGAATTTCGTTCAGAAAACCTGTGTCGTTCCTCTCTTCTCCTCATTTCAGGGGACTGATCCCTTTCATCTCTGTATCTGCTTTCAACACGCTTGTCTCTCCCCCTCTCTCTCTCCCCCTCTCTCTCTAACGCCGAGGGGACACATCTCGCTCATTCCGTCGTCTATCACGCCGATCTGAATCATCACGATGTCTATCATCCCCACTGTCATCAGAACATTCACGATCAAAATCATTCTTTCGTACACGTCGAGCACCCTCCTTCCTGTCCAAACCACGCTTGCGAAACATTTCCCACAAGCGATTATTAGGTTCACCATCAATCTCTTCTCTCTTAACACCGTCAGCCAACAAGGCAAGAAACATATCACGCCTAGAAAACTGATAATTCCAGCAGTACGACCCTCAGGTCTGGATTGTCTTTCAGGTTTAAGCCATTCGCCCAATTCACCAAGCTGACGTACAGATTCAAGCACCAAGGACAACGCGTTACCAGTCTGATTGATCAACAATGTCATCATAACCTGTTTATATGCAACAGGGGAAGAAGGGATAATGCGATTCCGCACAGAAGATGTCAACAAACCATCCAACAATCTGTCAGAAGTACTCAGAAAAATTGCGGTTTTCATCAGTATACCATGGCTTGTCATTCAGAGGCCAATCAGATTCAGTAGGGTATTTGTGATTACAACCATCAGTCGCTAATTGAAGCAGACTAATTTGACCAGCACCATTATAGTTTCGGAAATGATCTTGTACAGTAGAATCAGAATTCAGAGAACAACATTTCAAAGCATCTCCCGCATCCAACATGATGCCAGCAGCACCCAATTCATAGAGAGGCACCATCCACGTAAGCCAGGCCTCACCGGGCCGCTGTCGAAAACGTGCCAAAATGTCACTAACTTCCTGTTGCGTAAAATCTTCTAAACTATCTTAAGGAATACCATTTGGATTACCAGGAGCCTGCTGTAATTTTCGTCGAAAAACCGGATGCGCAGAAACCTCAGTACGAGGAGCACATGGAATCCGATCAGTAGAGTTAGAGGGACATTTAGATTGAGAAATGTCGTCAGATTTAGAACACCGACCATGGTCGCCGGAATCATCAAGTTGGTCAAAAGTATTAGATTTACAGTCAAGTCCGGTGCGAGAATACTCGCGTCTGTCAGACTCCTCAGCCGAGGAGCCAGAATCATTCGAGTCCCAGATATTACCGTCCCATTCATCAGGATTCCAGTCCGGCTTTCGCTACGACCAGACGCACTTTCCGTTTGCAAACACGACCACGACGATTCTTATATTTGTATTTAGCAATACGAACAGCAGCTCTTTCAGCAATAGTCTGATAAGTCTCAGGTTTGTCGGCAAGCAATTTATTTTGACATCGCAAAAGAGTGTGAGCATTCTGCACTTCAACAAACTTCTCTTCAATATTTGCATATTGTTTCTGTAACTTCAGAAATTTCTCATGTACAAGCCTGTACGCAGATAAAACAATCCAAACTCTGCGTCCCAAAATAGGAAGCTCATCACCCTTCACAACCGGCGCTTTCTGCAAACAAGCAATCACATTAGTCGGATCCGCCAGTTCCAAACAAGAACTCCAATTTTCACTCAAACCAGTAGAATCAGCCCACTCACGGGCCAATGCCTCGTAAGGCGTTGATTCCCATCCGGGAATTTCAACAGGCAATTTAAAAGTAGATTTTGACCTTCTCAAAAACATCGTGCCAAAAAGAAAAAGATATATACAACAATTATTATTTTTTTTTTAATAATTAATTTTATTTTTTGCATCATGGGGAACATCAAACAAATTATACAACAAAACATAAACAGAAAATACTTGAATTAATCTTCATCGACATGATGAGACAAAAGAATAAGAATTAAAGAAGCAATTTTATGGCATAATTAATCCCCACATTCTGTCCACTTTCCGTTTAGTCTGTAGACCCCTTGTATTTGCAAGAGAGTGTTCCATATTATGTATCTCGTTAACAAGACTCCACCACTCCATGACCTTTGGTGAATTTTGTTGAACCCAGACTCTAGCAATAGTCAGTCTAGCACAAGTGATTAAAATATTCAGTAAATCACATAACACATTATTTTCCCCTGACACTCCTACAAATACATCTTTTAATGAGAGTATAATAGGAGTACCGAGTTTAGTAGAGATAACTTTAGTTACTCCATTCCAGAATTCAACAATATTTGGACAAGAGAAAAACATATGAGTGATATCAGCCCCCCTTAAATCACATTTTGGGCATTTTGTACGATCACTGAAGTTATTATTTACTGCCCATTTAAGAATCTGATACGGTGTATAGTATAATTGACATATAGTTTTAAATAACTGTAACTTAAGATTTGAGGATTGAACAGCAAAGATTGAGGCTATTTAAAGAGGAGGTGATAAAATCTGATGTTATTTCTATTGTCAGCTTCTTAGTCCATTTTTCAGCCAATTTATGTATATCATTAGTGTTATATCCAGAAAATATTTTATACCCTATACTAATCAGTGCTTTATCTTCTTTCCTGTAAATACAATTCCAGACTTCAGATTCTGTCAGAGAAGTAAGTTCTATCTTCCTCAGGAAATAATCCCTAATCTGATAGTATTTAAATCTTGCCCCTTCTGGCAGTTTATAGCAGACTTTCAATCTTTGAAATGAAAAAAATCCCCTATGATCATATAAATCTCCGAGCAGATTAATGCCGCATTTTGATAATACGCCACCTATTGTATCTTGAAAAATTTCAGGAAAACCTGGGTTAAACCATAGAGGATTATTGAAAAGAAAAGGAGAGTACCCTGCCGCAAGATATTGAGGCCCTAGTTAGAGGGTCCAGAAGATATACAGAAAGGGGTGATTAACCTAGGGTTTGACACTAAACATCACAATCATATGGTCAAATCAAGTAGACTTAAACAGTTCATATTGGAAAATATATATATTTTTTTATTATTTTAAATTTTCTTGATCACACAGATAAAAAGGTTTCTTCTTGAGATGTAGAAATATATTTTTTTTATAAATTTATCAAAATTGCATATATACGAGAACGTCATGAACTGGAAACGGTTCATTGACGATATTTTCTTTATCTGGAAGGGGGCAGAAGAACAACTGATTGAGTTCATTGAATGGCTTAACTTGGCAGATTCGAATTTAAAATTTACCAGCCACACCAGCAGATCTAAAATTGAATTTTTAGATATCTGGATCACACATCAAAACAACACCATCAAAGTTTCCCTATACACGAAACCTACAGCTCGCAACACCTTGCTGCAATATGCCAGCTTCCATCCACGCAGCCAGAGGGACAGTATCCCCTACAGTCAGTTCCTTCGGATTAGGAGGAACTGTACAGACCTTCAAGACTTTTTAATATAGGCTGACATACTCCAAGAAAAATTGCGATTCCGAGGATACCCTCCTAGACTGATCAGAGAGTCCTTTAAACGAGCCAGATACACCAACAGGGAAGCCATGTTTACGGAAAAAGAGTCAGAGAAACTAAACCAGCTGGTATGTGTAACACGCCATTCCGAGATGAACCACAAAATCAGACAGGCTGTGAACTCAAGCTGGCATATCCTAAACCTGGAAAGCGAAAAAATACATCTAAGACGACCCATCTTTGCTTTAAAAAAAAAACAGAATTTGAAAAATCACCTAGTAAAGGGGAGAACACAAGAACCCTCTATGAATAAACAGACTTCCATGACAGGAATGGATCCAGTATACGGCAACCACAAATGTGGAACATGCCATATTTGCCCCCAAGTGATTACAGGCGACACTGTTATCACCAACACGCGTACAATTTCAGTTAGCAGAAATACCACGTTAACTAATTGTCGCACCAGCAATATCATCTACCTCATACTGTGCCCATGCAATCTCCCATATGTTGGAGAAACAGGAAGGGAATGCCGGGTACGGATAGGGGAGCATAAGTCGAACATAAGAAATAAAAAAATGACAGCCCCTATCGTGGCCCATTGGGTAGAGAAAAATCATAAAGACACAGAAATTCGTTGGTTCATCTTGGAAAAGATAAAAGCCAACCCTGGAACTGACCCAACATGCCTACGAAAAAAACGGGAAGTTTTTTGGATCTTCTTTCTGGATTCTGTAGAAAAGGGACTGAATGAAGAATGCCCTTGGCATCAGGCCTTTTTGTGACTACAGTATGGGACGTCCATGCCTTAAAAATCGGCCACGATCAACCCAGGACCCAACCTTTCCCCCCTTTCATTGATATAAGAAGCGGTATGATCAGGAGTAACTGGTATATAGGAAATCTCTAACCCTATCAAAAAAATAAAGATTCTGGGATTATTTGATGGAGCCTAAACTCCCAATATTCCAACTAGAAGAGAACCTAAATGGTCGCTAATCCCTCTGTATATACGAACCAGAAGGGAAGGTAGATGCCTGTGAAGACTCCTAAATAGCTAGATGCGCGAAAAACATGCACCAAACTACAATATAAGGATTGCATCTAATCTTCTCCTTATTGGGGAAAAAGGGTATATAAAATCTACCCAGAGCTCTATAGTTCCGCCTGACCCATTACCGACATTCTGAAGATAAAATCTATTGTCACTATATATATTCATTTGAGAACAAGATAAGTCTGTTTATGAAAATTATATCTTGACCATAAGGTCCATGCCGCTTCTTGATTCGCCTTGTTTTTTAAAAAAAATCATGAAGGGGAAGGAAAGGAAAAACAATCGACTTCTGTAAGATGGCCGCCACAGTACTTCAAAAAACATATCTAAAACTGTGTATACATCCGCTGTTCTGTACTTCCAAGATGGCGACTGGATACGAAGGGCCGGAATAGTCCGTCTATTCTTTCTTCGTAATTAGGAACAGCTGATCGGTTACAGCGGGCGCGGAAACAGGGACACATTATAAAGACGCCGGAAACTACAGAGAACTGAAATCCTGTTTATCGGCCGACGGACCGGGTCGGCGGAACCCCAACTGAGAGAAGACCACTGACGAAATGGAGGTAAGCACGTATAGATCGAGCGCCCTATAGGTATGAAACCTACTTTAAGACCAGTCACTGAGCATTTTCCTTGCCCCCATGTCCCAGGTACAGCGGCAGCCGATAACCCATTAAAGCAGCGCTACCCTTGTAGGACTACTAGGAGAACGATAGAGTGCAGCTTCACTGGAACCCCCTGTAGGAGGAAGAAAAATTACATTTATTTTAAGGTAAATAGCGGCAGAAACTGGTTATGTAGTATGGAACTGCATGAATTGGGCGGCGCAGTCTCACCTAAGCACTAGTTCTATTTTTTGGAACGCTAGAGATTTGTATGCAACTCAGTACCGTTTTGAAACCTTGAAACCAGTCTCTGAGCATTTCCCTCGCCCCTATATCCCAGGTACAGCAGCAGCTGATATATCATTAAGGCAGCTCTATTCTTCTAGGACCGTTAAGAGAACGATAGAATACAGCAATCCTGGAACCCCCTCTAAGAGGAAGAAGAAATACGTTTATTTAAGGTAAAATAGCGGCAGAAATTAGAAATGTAATGTGGAACTGCAGGAATTGGGCGTGGCAGTCTCACCTAAGTACACTCTCCATCTATAGGAACGTCAAAGACGAATGTGCCACCCAGTGCCGTTTTAAATGTGGAAAAAAGTATTCCAGCCCTAGAAGCTCACGCTCCCGGTATGTATTGGCAACTATAACAAATCAACTACTGCCATGGACATGAAATGTTATTTGACCTAGCTTTACTCTCCCTGACAGATCCTACTCGATATAATTGTCATACTTACTCGAGAGTACCGCCGAAAAAGAAAAGAGAAATAAAAAACAGCAGGCGAAATTGCTGACTGACTATGGTGGGTTTCCTTAAAAATTATAGCAGAAAAATTATAGCATTAGATTCGGTTGGCTAAAATAAACACCATAGTTAATCCGGACTCGGTAATTATGATCTCTGTAGATAAAAGAACGGTAGAGATGAACCCCTGAAGGACCGCTTCATTTATTTTATGGCCACTAGCATAGACAAGATACTGGATATGAGCTAAGAATTAAAAATACTGACTTGGTTAAAAGTACCCTGAAATGCTGATAGGAAAAGTAACTCAAATATTTTCCTGACAGAACCTGAATAGTTGGAAGTCTGGCCTCTGAGACCATCGCCCTATACCTGCTAAGAAGGTGCTTGCTACCTGAAATTCTTGCACTACATAACTAAAATCAGGTAACAATAATGAAGTAAACATCCTGGATGTAGTTAGAATGAATGCCTGAGGAACCTAGGAACCCAGGAGCTCTCTAATCAACTATGGGCATGGGTATATCCCACTACTTGGTCCCAGCTGGTCTTTTTCCCAAACTTACAAAAATAAACTGGCTTATCCCTTTGAAGTATAATGTGAGACCTGCTGTATACTATAAAATCATGCGTGTTCAACTGAGAGGAGTGTTAAGATACATTATGAACTGTCTGGAAATATACATAGTTGGGTGAAAGTAATGAATTTGTGTGATACTGAATGTGCTCTTTGGTCCATACAGTCAAGGCTATCACTATGCCTTTTTAGATTCCACCTTTCTTTTGGGGAATCATGCCTAGGGAGTGTCTCTAGAAGGTTTGGCACTGCATGACAAACGACGGTCAGTTATAGGAGCGTTTCTCCAATGTCTATCAGATGGATAATATGATAAGCTGTAATGTATGAAATTTGTAGTAACCCCCTTAGGATGATGTATGCGATATGTTAAAACTGAATTGTAAGGTGAAAAATATATGTACATACATGAAAGTAAAGTGCGTGTTTTAACCCTTGTTTTGCAGAATTTTAACATTGTGTCCGCCCCAGTATACTGCCCCTTGCCCTGACGAAGGTGCAGCCTCACTGGCTTGCCACCGAAACGCGCGTCGGCGTATGTCTCCAGGAACACGGTTATTGTCCATATTACAACAGGACCCGTAGTTGAAACCACCTATCTGGATTAACATCTTGACATATCCAGCACAAGAACCATCGCTGTGCCATACCTGCAAGGAGTAGATAATTGATTGATAGAATGAATGATGTATGGTATGAGACTGGCTAGAGTGAATAAGGATTGAATGTGAATGATATGCTGTGTGTTTAACATTGGCCGATACTGGGCAGGACAGAATTTCCCCTTTGTTTTCTGTGTGTGTTTTATCTATGATATATATGCAATTTTGATAAATTTATAAAAAAAATATATTTCTACATCTCAAGAAGAAACCTTTTTATCTGTGTGATCAAGAAAATTTAAAATAATAAAAAAATATATATATTTTCCAATATGAACTGTTTAAGTCTACTTGATTTGACCATATGATTGTGATGTTTAGTGTCAAACCCTAGGTTAATCACCCCTTTCTGTATATCTTCTGGACCCTCTAACTAGGGCCTCAATATCTTGCGGCAGGGTACTCTCCTTTTCTTTTCAATGGTTCGTCCCCCCTATTTCCTGCCATATCCTTAAGTTACCCACGGGGAACCCCCTTCTTTGTTTATTTATTAGTTTATTAAACCATAGAGGAGTTTTATCATGAAATAAAGATATCTTACTCTTAGTAAGAATGGCGCGCCAAATATAAACGGTATCCCGCACCGTCTTAAACTTAACACGTTTAAAATAATTGGGGTCATTTAATCTGTAAAAAAACATAGTTGCGTCTGCTCCTAGCAGAAATTTATGAAAATATAAACATTTATCAGGAATCAACAAGCTACGAAAGCGGGTCAGAAAGGAGGACCAATAATAATACCTAATATCTGGAAGCCCCAATCCACCTTGATCAAAAGGAAGTTTAAGAAGAGATATAGCTCGTCGTGCTTTCTTATAGCCCCAAATGAAGCTACTGATAATGCCTTCTAACCTACAAAAATAAGAATTATTTACCCTTAAGGGGATAGAGCGAAAGAGATAAAGATATGTAGGCAGTATTTTCATTTTAACCAAATGTATTCGGCCAATAATGCTAAGTGGAAGCTTGTGCCATTTCTTAAATAAAATAGCAGTTTCTTTTAATAGCGGTTCGTAATTTAATGCCACAATTTCATCTATATTTGACGACATTTTTACCCCCAGGTAAGTTGCTACATCACATATCCCTATCACCGACGATTGTAATTGATGATTCAGGATAATTTGGGTTTTACTAGTGTTCAGTCGGTAGCCGGACACTGAGCCATATTTCCCCGCTTCTACTAAAATGATCGTCATAGTTTCAGGCACATTCGTACAAAAAACGGCGATATCATCCGCATATACGGTTATATTAAGAAAGTTTGGGCCGTTTACAAAAGGTTTAATAAGAGCTTGGCTCTGAAGTGCTATTAGGAAAGGTTCCATCCCTAAGGCAAATAATAAAGGGGATGAAGGACACCCCTGCCGCATCCCTCGCCTACGATTTAGAAAAGGGGGTGGTGATGAACAGAGTGTCTGAGTTAAACAGACCACTCTTACCCAGTCCAAAGATCAGGGCTTGATCCATCACCGTTATTTATCTCACTGCCCCATCCCAGCTCAGAACCTGGCTATATGCAAATCAGTCTGTCCCTGGCCCAGTGCATCATGGGAACAGGGCAGACTAAACTACCAAGCCAATTCTTCACCAGAAAGGAGACAAGCTACCGGGGACCGGTTTCTGGCATTTCAGCCTTCTTCGGCCCGGCTTGCTTGAATCCTGATGGAGCAGTGAGAAAGGGACTCATGTCTGAGTATACCCTGCCACACCTATAGTGGCCAAAAACGATTTAGAAAAGGGGGTGGTGATGAACAGAGTGTCCGAGTTAAACAGACCACTCTTACCCAGTCGAAAGATCAGGGCTTGATCCATCACCGTTATTTATCTCACTGCCCCATCCCAGCTCAGAACCTGGCTATATGCAAATCAGTCTGTCCCTGGCCCAGTGCATCATGGGAACAGGGCAGACTAAACTACCAAGCCAATTCTTCACCAGAAAGGAGACAAGCTACCGGGGACCGGTTTCTGGCATTTCAGCCTTCTTCGGCCCGGCTTGCTTGAATCCTGATGGAGCAGTGAGAAAGGGACTCATGTCTGAGTATACCCTGCCACACCTATAGTGGCCAAAAACGATTTAGAAAAGGGGGTGGTGATGAACAGAGTGTCTGAGTTAAACAGACCACTCTTACCCAGTCCAAAGATCAGGGCTTGATCCATCACCGTTATTTATCTCACTGCCCCATCCCAGCTCAGAACCTGGCTATATGCAAATCAGTCTGTCCCTGGCCCAGTGCATCATGGGAACAGGGCAGACTAAACTACCAAGCCAATTCTTCACCAGAAAGAAGACAAGCTACCGGGGACCGGTTTCTGGCATTTCAGCCTTCTTCGGCCCGGCTTGCTTGAATCCTGATGGAGCAGTGAGAAAGGGACTCATGTCTGAGTATACCCTGCCACACCTATAGTGGCCAAAAATGATTTAGAAAAGGGGGTGGTGATGAACAGAGTGTCTGAGTTAAACAGACCACTCTTACCCAGTCCAAAGATCAGGGCTTGATCCATCACCGTTATTTATCTCACTGCCCCATCCCAGCTCAGAACCTGGCTATATGCAAATCAGTCTGTCCCTGGCCCAGTGCATCATGGGAACAGGGCAGACTAAACTACCAAGCCAATTATTCACCAGAAAGGAGACAAGCTACCGGGGACCGGTTTCTGGCATTTCAGCCTTCTTCGGCCCGGCTTGCTTGAATCCTGATGGAGCAGTGAGAAAGGGACTCATGTCTGAGTATACCCTGCCACACCTATAGTGGCCAAAAACGATTTAGAAAAGGGGGTGGTGATGAACAGAGTGTCTGAGTTAAACAGACCACTCTTACCCAGTCCAAAGATCAGGGCTTGATCCATCACCGTTATTTATCTCACTGCCCCATCCCAGCTCAGAACCTGGCTATATGCAAATCAGTCTGTCCCTGGCCCAGTGCATCATGGGAACAGGGCAGACTAAACTACTAAGCCAATTCTTCACCAGAAAGGAGACAAGCTACCGGGGACCGGTTTCTGGCATTTCAGCCTTCTTCGGCCCGGCTTGCTTGAATCCTGATGGAGCAGTGAGAAAGGGACTCATGTCTGAGTATACCCTGCCACACCTATAGTGGCCAAAAACGATTTAGAAAAGGGGGTGGTGATGAACAGAGTGTCTGAGTTAAACAGACCACTCTTACCCAGTCCAAAGATCAGGGCTTGATCCATCACCGTTATTTATCTCACTGCCCCATCCCAGCTCAGAACCTGGCTATATGCAAATCGGTCTGTCCCTGGCCCAGTGCATCATGGGAACAGGGCAGACTAAACTACCAAGCCAATTCTTCACCAGAAAGGAGACAAGCTACCGGGGACCGGTTTCTGGCATTTCAGCCTTCTTCGGCCCGGCTTGCTTGAATCCTGATGGAGCAGTGAGAAAGGGACTCATGTCTGAGTATACCCTGCCACACCTATAGTGGCCAAAAACGATTTAGAAAAGGGGGTGGTGATGAACAGAGTGTCTGAGTTAAACAGACCACTCTTACCCAGTCCAAAGATCAGGGCTTGATCCATCACCGTTATTTATCTCACTGCCCCATCCCAGCTCAGAACCTGGCTATATGCAAATCGGTCTGTCCCTGGCCCAGTGCATCATGGGAACAGGGCAGACTAAACTACCAAGCCAATTCTTCACCAGAAAGGAGACAAGCTACCGGGGACCGGTTTCTGGCATTTCAGCCTTCTTCGGCCCGGCTTGCTTGAATCCTGATGGAGCAGTGAGAAAGGGACTCATGTCTGAGTATACCCTGCCACACCTATAGTGGCCAAAAACGATTTAGAAAAGGGGGTGGTGATGAACAGAGTGTCTGAGTTAAACAGACCACTCTTACCCAGTCCAAAGATCAGGGCTTGATCCATCACCGTTATTTATCTCACTGCCCCATCCCAGCTCAGAACCTGGCTATATGCAAATCAGTCTGTCCCTGGCCCAGTGCATCATGGGAACAGGGCAGACTAAACTACCAAGCCAATTCTTCACCAGAAAGGAGACAAGCTACCGGGGACCGGTTTCTGGCATTTCAGCCTTCTTCGGCCCGGCTTGCTTGAATCCTGATGGAGCAGTGAGAAAGGGACTCATGTCTGAGTACACCCTGCCACACCTATAGTGGCCAAAAACGATTTAGAAAAGGGGGTGGTGATGAACAGAGTGTCTGAGTTAAACAGACAACTCTTACCCAGTCCAAAGATCAGGGCTTGATCCATCACCGTTATTTATCTCACTGCCCCATCCCAGCTCAGAACCTGGCTATATGCAAATCAGTCTGTCCCTGGCCCAGTGCATCATGGGAACAGGGCAGACTAAACTACCAAGCCAATTCTTCACCAGAAAGGAGACAAGCTACCGGGGACCGGTTTCTGGCATTTCAGCCTTCTTCGGCCCGGCTTGCTTGAATCCTGATGGAGCAGTGAGAAAGGGACTCATGTCTGAGTATACCCTGCCACACCTATAGTGGCCAAAAACGATTTAGAAAAGGGGGTGGTGATGAACAGAGTGTCTGAGTTAAACAGACCACTTTTACCCAGTCCAAAGATCAGGGCTTGATCCATCACCGTTATTTATCTCACTGCCCCATCCCAGCTCATAACCTGGCTATATGCAAATCAGTCTGTCCCTGGCCCAGTGCATCATGGGAACAGGGCAGACTAAACTACCAAGCCAATTCTTCACCAGAAAGGAGACAAGCTACCGGGGACCGGTTTCTGGCATTTCAGCCTTCTTCGGCCCGGCTTGCTTGAATCCTGATGGAGCAGTGAGAAAGGGACTCATGTCTGAGTATACCCTGCCACACCTATAGTGGCCAAAAACGATTTAGAAAAGGGGGTGGTGATGAACAGAGTGTCTGAGTTAAACAGACCACTCTTACCCAGTCCAAAGATCAGGGCTTGATCCATCACCGTTATTTATCTCACTGCCCTATCCCAGCTCAGAACCTGGCTATAGGCAAATCAGTCTGTCCCTGGCCCAGTGCATCATGGGAACAGGGCAGACTAAACTACCAAGCCAATTCTTCACCAGAAAGGAGACAAGCTACCGGGGACCGGTTTCTGGCATTTCAGCCTTCTTCGGCCCGGCTTGCTTGAATCCTGATGGAGCAGTGAGAAAGGGACTCATGTCTGAGTATACCCTGCCACACCTATAGTGGCCAAAAACGATTTAGAAAAGATATATAGCTCGTCGTGCTTTCTTATAGCCCCAAATGAAGCTACTGATAATGCCTTCTAACCTACAAAAATAGGAATTATTTACCCTTAAGGGGATAGAGCGAAAGAGATAAAGATATGTAGGCAGTATTTTCATTTTAACCAAATGTATTCGGCCAATAATGCTAAGTGGAAGCTTGTGCCATTTCTTAAATAAAATAGCAGTTTCTTTTAATAGCGGTTCGTAATTTAATGCCACAATTTCATCTATATTTGACGACATTTTTACCCCCAGGTAAGTTGCTACATCACATATCCCTATCACCGACGATTGTAATTGATGATTCAGGATAATTTGGGTTTTACTAGTGTTCAGTCGGTAGCCGGACACTGAGCCATATTTCCCCGCTTCTACTAAAATGATCGTCATAGTTTCAGGCACATTCGTAGAAAAAACGGCGATATCATCCGCATATACGGTTATATTAAGAAAGTTTGGGCCGTTTACAAAAGGTTTAATAAGAGCTTGGCTCTGAAGTGCTATTAGGAAAGGTTCCATCCCTAAGGCAAATAATAAAGGGGATAAAGGACACCCCTGCCGCATCCCTCGCCTAATCATGAAAGTAGAAGAGCATTTTCCCATATAACAAACCTTTCCCAGCGGCATATCATAAAGTGATTGAATCCATTTCAAGAATTGACCTTTTATGCCAAACGCTTGCAACACTGCCCAAATAAAATCCCACCCCACTCGGTCAAATGCTTTCTCTGCATCTAATAAAATCATACAGAGCGGGGTGAGTTTAGTTCTTGCCAGGTCAAATGCAGAAATGGCCATATCGATATGTGCTGTGGTGTCTCTTTTTGGTATAAACCCATGTTGTTGGGGTGAAACCATATAAGACATTAATGGTGCAAGCCGGGTTGCCAATATTTTTGCAAACATTTTTGCATCGCTATTAATAAGCGAAATTGGCCGATAGGAGCCTCTCTCCCGCAATGGTTTACCCTTCTTTAGAAAAAAAATGATTTGAGTGAGGTTCCATGATTTTGGAGCCTGCTCTCCATTACCAATTGCTTGAATAACTCTAATAAGGATTAGCTCTTCCATACAATTTGTATATAACTCTAAGGGGATACAATCCTCTCCTACAGCTTTGCCATTTGCTAAAGAGTTAATAGCTGTTCTAATCTCTGTTGCTGTAATATCAACTACCAGCTGATCAGATTGTTCAACCTCCAAAGTTTTAACTTTATTTACTGTTATGTCGTTTTTGATATTATCTTCCTTAACTACAGCTTCTGGCGTATAGAGCTCTTGGTAATAGGATGCAAATTGTTGTAATATTAGTTTAGGATCCTGAAAGATCTGATTATTATCCCCTTTAATTTCCTTAATAGCATTTTGGGCGCGATCTTCAGTCACTTTATAAGCTAAAACTTTGCCCATTTTTTCTCCATTTTCATATTGGTTAAGTTGATATTTTTTTAATTTAATAATGCTTTTCTCCCTGAAGATGTTTTTCATCGCTACCTTTAGTTCGATCAATCTAAAATTTAAAGCTTCTAAATGTTCTACCCCGGTTGATAAAGTTTCAGATAATTGGTGTTCGAGATTAAGTATTTCGGCAATCATTTGCTCATTTTAGGATTGGCATTCTCTATTTTGCCGCCATATATATTGTTGTGTAAATCCACGTATGCTGGCCTTACATGCATCCCACACTATTGAAGGTGAAGCTGAACAGATATTTATGTCTATAAACTCCTTTATTTGTTCTTTCAGTTGCTTAACAAAATTAATATTTGTAAATAAATATCTAGGAAATGAAAAAGGGCGAGTTGAGGGCCGCTCTGTTGATATCTTAAATGTCAAAATAATTGGATTATGATCCGAGGTTACTCTTGGACATGTTGTAATAATACTAGTTTCCAAAATAGAGTCTGTAACCCATATCATATCTGCGAGAAGTTGGCCTGGTATTTGATGCTCACTAATTCTAGTGATCACCCTGTACCATGCCAAGCATCCCTTATGATGATCGGTTGTAAGTCAACCTTATAGACCAGTTATCCTAGTGGTAACGTGGACAAAGCAGTCTTAGGCTAAACTCTGAAAGGCATGTGAAGCCAGCTGTATTACCATACACAACCCCCTTGAATACCAAATGAAAGGACACCACACAGATATATATTGAAAATATATATATATTTATTAACTACAAATATCCCCTGAACTCTTTATGAGCACAGAAGCACAAGCGTTAAACAAAACACAGTTTAAAATACACAAAAGTTGCACAATATGGATGAGCCCTAGGGGCCACCTAAACCATATACTAAGAAAGTGGTATAAGAGATACCAATCTAAAAGGAAACAGGCCTAGGGCCTTGGGAATCACTGGAGCTGTTCGGGACTAGCAGTGACTAAGTCGGGAAAGGCCCGCGGGACTCGGGTGCAGTGTTTAAAGTGCACCCACTCACCAATACAAAGTCTATGGTGCGTAAAAGTTACAAAGTTACAAAGTTAGGAACCTTCCGAGTGACCTAGAAAGCTGAAACTTGAGACACAGGCCCTAGAGGTGTGTACCAGTGTGGGAACACCAGCGTTGCTGAGTTACCTCACCCACAGGAAGCGGGTGCATAGGGTCGAAGTAGTGTCGGGCTTCGTCACGCTGGTCGATGGTGCTTGGAGCTGAAGATGCTGCACGCGGCTCGATGTGAAGAGTTCCGGTGGATCCAAGGGTGGATCTGAAGTTGTGAAGACCTGAAAGCAGAGAGGACAATGTTAAAAGTCACTAGCCAGTGACTACTGTGGAACCAGATTGGAACCAGGCGATGTCGGGTGCAAACAGGCATTGAGGTGTAGCTTCTCTCTACAGCCACGTGGACACCGGGGGTCGAGGACATCCAGGCGTCAGTCACGAGCTGTCCCACGCAGGCTTCTCGCTGTTGGCGGTGTCGGCAACTTGATTGGAGCAAACAGGCCTTGGCTAATGCAAGCCACGCAGGAGTCAAAAAAGGCTTATCACTCGGACCAGCAAGGTCAGAGCGGGTGCTCCTTTTTACAGGAGCGAGGGCAAGTCTGGAGCGACCAGACCCGCAGTGTAGTTCTTCGGTTTTGTCGCCAAGATGGCCGCTGACCATGTGGCTAGTGGCTGGGATGGCGCGTCGAGTGGCACAATGCAAAAGGGCCCCACGCAGATCGTGGAGATGCTGGGGGGCTGATCTTCGGTGCAAGGGCTGCTCGTGGTGGGGGTTTTCGGTCCCCAAAGCACAATGTCGAGGATGCCTCTGATGCTGCGCAGTCAGCTTTTCGAGTGTCTTCCAAGATGTCCGGTCCCACGTCTCTCGGTGCCTCCACGGGTCCCTTCTTTGCAGGGACTGTGGATAGGGCTGTGAGAAGTCTGGGAGTCTGAGTCTTGTCAGGCTCTGGGCTCGGGCTCCGGCGGGAGGCGGCGGCAAAGCAGACGTCGAGTTGCTGGTTGGTGCCTGTGTTCACAGGGTGGCCACTCCTAGGCCTCAAGGGAGATGCTCTTCAGTCTTCTGTGCAGCAGAATGTCGAAGTCCAGTCGTCTTCTTCGTTTAAAGTTGATTCAGGATGATCTGAGGTGCTATGGCACTGCTCCCACTCTTATTCCCAATCTGAGGGGTGGATCACCTGCTAGGTCTCTCCTCTGGGTGGGACCAGGAAGGGGGGCGGTTACACCCCCTTTCCTTTGTCCAGCTCCTCGCCAGGCCTGGGTCTGGAAAGTCCCAGGACCGGTTTGGACTGGCTTATGCACGGGGACACCTTGTGTGCCCCGGGCATGTCTCAATCTATTCAGCCCTGTCCTACCCAATACACAAAATCCTGTCTGGGGTGGTGCTCGCACCTCCCAAGGCAGGAAACCCTTTGTCCAAGCCTCCCTTGCTGGAAGGACTCCCAGCAGCAGGAGGTCAGACTTGTGTCTGTGGTGGCAGCATCCATTTTGTGATGCTGAGGCTCTGGTTAACTTTAACCGGGGTTAAGGCTACACACATGTCGTGTCCCTCTAGAAGGGTGGAATGCTATCCCCGTCAACAGAACTGTCGAGGGGATAGTATTCCAACTCGTATGACACCTTACTCGACATGTTTTGATAAAGCCAAACCAAAGTTAGCATATAACCGCGAGGATTATAATGCACTTAAGAGTATATGGTATGGCAATATCCCGGAACAGCTAAGGGAGGGGTTCCCAACAGCTGCAGACAGGCTCAGCTCATGCTTGAGCACCATCTCACATATTTCCAAGCACTCTGCCTCCAGGATTGATGAGGCCTTCCATAGGAGTGGCTGATAGGAACATATGTGTCCAGTTAAGGTTAGATATAGGGATACTATATCTAAGTAAGAGGTGATTACACCAACTTACCCCAGCTGAGTGATCAGCCAGTTGTGTCAAAATATGGAGGCCAGGCCAGGGGTGGCACAATACATGCTGCAGCCCCTGGTAGGCCTTGGAAGCACCTATGCCCTGGGTACCTAGGGTACACTGTTACAGGGGCCAATAAGGTGAACCAGTTCCAATTGTGTATGCACCTAAGGTACATGGAGTCCATTTTAAGGAGAGAGCAATCAGCCTGGGGCCCTGAATAGCAGGATCCCAGGCTAACTATGTCAAAAACCAGCTAAACACCAGGCAAAAAGTTTGGGGGTAACCATAGTCAGATATCCACCTTCCTACATAACCCCCCTCCAAACGAAAGGAGATAAGGCTATCCTTGACCAGGTAAGCCTATATTGCCTAAGTGGCCATATAAGGAAGTACCAGCTCTGGCTTGGTTACCCCCTGTGTCATGGTCCACTAAGCAATCCCTCGCCCTAAGGGTATCTGAGGGTCTCCACCATAGGGAATCTCTACCTGTGGTGTGTCTTTGCAAAGTTAAAGGCTGGTGTTGGGATGGAGTACTGAAGTGAGATTCCTCTGTAGGACTCAACTTCCTCCAATCACTCTCCACCATGTGTGCCTTTCTTTCTTTGACTGAGTTGCACTGTGCTCTCAGGGTCAACCTCTGGCTACCTAAAGCTGGAGGCTGGGTCCCTCTTGTTGGCTTACTGGAGTGACAGTTCAGGTTTGGGCCCTTGGGGTCCAAGGTTTGGCTGTGCCCAACAGTGTCCATCTGTGGGAGGTCCCTAACTACTTTTAAGGGGGCTCCCCCAGGAGTTTTTAAAGTTTTCACCTCACTAGGGCTACTAGTTTTGGTGCCCCTAATCTGTTGATGGGGGTGCTTTATTTGACAGGGGTGTTTTTTATAAACAAGGGAACCCCACTTATTAGAACCTGGGGTGGAATGATGCTTTTTCAAATACAGTGGTTCTGTTTTTGGCCTGATTAGGTCCGGGAGGACAAGAGTGGGTAGCGATCATTCAATAAACGCTAAGGAGCAAAAGCTGTAGGTATAGGTAGAAACAGTTATTTATTTGATCTTTTCTTTTTTTGAATATACATAAATACTTGTACTTATACTGTATTTTCAGGTGCTCAGGTGAATAGTATGGTGCAGGACGTGACAAAAGTGAACAAAGTGAACGGACTGTCACACAACAACAAACAAGGTTAAAAAACAATTATATACAATAGAGAGAGTAAAAATCCTTGGGGCTCACTGTCCTTCTTGTCCTCTGCAGCCCTGGGCTGAGTAAGGCAAGGTAGAGAGGGGAAGGTTACCTGCTCCAGACTGGGTCCCACCTGAGAAGGGTCCACTGCCATCAGAGGCTCTGTCAGGCCAGGCCTAACAACCTCTGGGACAGTTCCTTCATTAGGGGTAAGACCAGTTCCCTGAGGAGGCTGATCCTTTCCTAAAGTCTGGTGGGTGGGAGATTCCTCTTCCTCCTCAATGCTCTCAGTTTGGGTGGAGTGATCCATCATTTCAGGCTTCACTACCCAGGTATCAGTTTGAGTTTGGGCTGTGGCCATCACAGCCCCACCAACCTTTTCAGGAGGAGACTCAGTTTGGGTATGGGCTGTTACCATCACAGCCCTGATAATCTTTTCAGGAGGGAAGTTAGCTAAAGATGGGGCTGAGTTTTGCTCAGCCCTCCCAACCTTTTCATGAAGGACATCTTGGATTGGGGCTGTGGCAATCACAGCCCCACTAACCTTTCCATGGAGATTTACCATTTTAGAATGGGTTTGTTGTTCAACCTCAACCCAGGCTGAGATTTCCAAATCATTACCCAGTAAGCAATCTACAGGCAAGTTTGCTGCCACTGCCACTCTCTTTGGGCCAGTGACACCTCCCCAGCTAAGATTGACTACTGCCATGGGATGATTGGTTTCTATGCCATCAATGTTTGTCACCTGATATTTGGCATCAGGTAAAAGTTGCCTTGAGGGAACTAGACATTCAGCCACCATGGTGATGCTAGCCCCTGTGTCTCTGAAGGCCTCAACTTGTAAACCATTGATGAGGGGCTCCTGTCTATACTTGCTCAAAGTGTTAGAGCAAGCAGTGAAATTGGCAAACCCCATGCCAGTCTCATAGACAAGAGAATCTGAGTTAGGGGACCTGGATAGGCCAGAGTCCACCTGTCCTCCAAAAGTAAACCCACCCAAATTCTTGGGGGTGCTCCCACCACCTGGGGGACCACTGCTAACAGTGACAAGAGGTGTTTGGAGTCTTACCTGGAGGTATATTCTTTTTATTGCCATTCTTGGGACAACAGCTGTCTGTTTTGTAATGCCCAACCTGTTTACAGGCATGACAATAAGGCTTTTTCTGGGTTGAAGAAGTGTCTTGGGACCCACCCCCATTCTTGGAGTTTTGGGGCCCTGGGGAAGTCTTTTCCTTACTTTTATCCCCACCCTTCTCTTGAGGCTTGGTAGTCTCTTTCTTTTGGTCACCACCCTGGTTCTTAGGCCTGATCCTGGTTCTGACCCATTTGTCTGCCCTCCTACCCAATTCTTGTGGGGAGGTCAGATCAAAGTCAACCAGGTGCTGATGTAGAAGCTGATTTTGACAATTACTTAAGATTTGCTCTCTCATGATTAAATTATACAATCCTGTATAGTCAGTAACCTTACTTCCCAGCAACCAGCCCTCCAGAGCATCAGGGGCGGCCTTAGGCATGTGCAAGCTGTGCACCTGCACAGGGCCACCAAATCCCAGGGGCCACCACACCAATACATATCCTTAATATATTAATCATCTAAGGATGGATACATATTTGTGTGGTGGCCCCTGGCAGGGAATTGGTGGCCTCTGGCTCTGTTCCACTTCCAAACACCCTGACCCCCCCCTCTTCACTGGCCTCAGTGCTCCGCCCCCCCCGGACCCCCTCTTCCAGGGCCCCCTACCCACACTCCCTGCCCAGGGCCACCATGAGCCTAGAGCCGCCCCTGAGAGCATTAGTGGCACATTCAACAAATTCAGACCAGTCCTGAGTCTGTGTCTTCTGGGTGTCTCTGAACATTAACCTGTACTGTTCAGTGGTTAAGCCTAACCCATCAATCAGAGCACTCTTCAGGACCATGTAGTTTCTAGAATCCCCATCACTAACTGTGAGGAGTCTGTCTCGGCCTCTACCTTCAAAGGAGAGCCACAAGATTGCTGCCCACTGCTCCTGAGAGATCTGCTGTACCTTGCAGGCTCTCTCAAGTGCAGTCATCCATTTGTGGATATCATCCCCAGCTTTGTAGGGGGGCACAATCTTACTCAGGTTTCTTGTATCAAAAGACCTGTCTTTATTCTTAGGGATAGTGCTGCCACCAGTGGATCCTAATCCACACTCTCTCTAGGCTGTCTTGCTCTAGCAAGTTTCTCTTGGGCCAGGGCAACTTCTAATTCTTGTCTCTGGATCCTAAGCTCAGCCTCTCTCATTTTGGCCTCATGTTCCCTTCTCTGAGAGCTAGTCATCTCCCTTCTGGAGTGACCATGAGAACCTCTAGAAGCCTGGGAGGTATTGGATTCACCTGAGTGATTCCTCCTCCTCCTACGCTCCTGGTTAAGTCCACCTGGGTGTCTGGGCAAGGTCATCCTTGCTTCAGTCCCAAATACACTTAAGTTAGCCTGGTTAAGCCTGCTGACCAGCACCTGACTATTTCTGCCATCATCAGAATCACTGCTCCCCCTTCTGTCTCCTCTTCTTCTTCCTCCTCCTCATCTACCTGAGGAGCTCCAGTGACTTGGTCACCCTCATCTACCTGGACTATGGGGACAGGGGCATCAGTACTGTCATCTTCAGTGGGAGAGCCTCCTTCAGCATTCCCTGTGGGGTCTGCTTTAGAGGTCTTTAGAGCCTCAGACTCGTCTAAGATCTCTCTAAGGTGGTCTGTAGTAGGGGATGGCCCTGTCTTCAGACCCCTTAAGGCACAAAGCTGCCTTAGTTCCTTAAAGGAAAAGATAGCAAATTTGGATGGTGCCCTTGGAGGGTCACTCTCAACAGGAGTAAGTCCATTGTATTGTATTGTATTGTATTGTATATTGGATTTATATAGCGCTTATCACCCAGGGGCCTCTAAGCGCTTGCCTTGGGAACCCGCCCTGGCTTTTCCCTGTGAGATAGCCCCTACAGGGCATCCCCAAGGTGAAAGCCAGGCATCCCGCCACGGGGGGCCGTTGTGGAGATTAAGCAAGCTTAATGCCCAGAGTTGCAGAGTGTGAACCCATGTTTAGGTCAGGCACCGAAGCGAGAATTATCGAGTCCGTGGACATTTGCGCTCAAGACCCTGCCGCGTCGGGAATTGAACCCTGGTCCCGGGTCTGACCTCTGCTTCAGGGTCTGCCTGCTCTAACCAGTGAGCCACACTTCTCCATTGGACCCCTCTGCTCCAGACATTGCTCTAGTGTGGGTGGATATGTTGCAATCTACCTACACTGGTGTTTACCTACTAAACCTATCTAGTAGTTGTAGTCAGGGTGTGCTACTCCCTATCCTCTACAACAACTAAGTTCAGTAGAACTTAAGTATACTAGTCTTGTTTTATATGTACCTAACAGGTACCTGTATGATCTTTCAAATGATAATCTCAAAGATTGTAATGGTAAAACAACAGCAAGCTCAGATCCCAATCCGCTGCTCACCAATGTGAGAAGTTGGCCTGGTATGTGATGCTCACTAATTCTAGTGATCACCCTGTACCATGCCAAGCAACCCTTATGATCATCGGTTGTAAGTCAACCTTATAGACCAGTTATCCTAGTGGTAACGTGGACAAAGTAGTCTTAGGCTAAACTCTGAAAGGCATGTGAAGCCAGCTGTATTACCATACACAACCCCCTTGAATACCAAATGAAAGGACACCACACAGATATATATTGAAAATATATATATATATTTATTAACTACAAATATTCCCTGAACTCTTTATGAGCACAGAAGCACAAGCGTTAAACAAAACACAGTTTAAAATACACAAAAGTTGCACAATATGGATGAGCCCTAGGGGCCACCTAAACCATATACTAAGAAAGTGGTATAAGAGATACCAATCTAAAAGGAAACAGGCCTAGGGCCTTGGGAATCGCTGGAGCTGTTCGGGACTAGCAGTGACTAAGTCGGGAAAGGCCCGCGGGACTCGGGTGCAGTGTTTAAAGTGCACGCACTCACCAATACAAAGTCTATGGTGTGTAAAAGTTACAAAGTTAGAACGTTAGGAACCTTCCGAGTGACCTAGAAAGCTGAAACTTGAGACACAGGCCCTAGAGGTGTGTACCAGTGTGGGAACACCGGTGTTGCTGAGTTACCTCACTCACAGGAAGCGGGTGCATAGGGTCAAAGTAGTGTCGGGTTTCGTCACGCTGGTCGATGGTGCTTGGAGCTGAAGATGCTGCAGGCGGCTCGATGTGAAGAGTTCCGGTGGATCCAAGGGAGGATCTGAAGTTGTGAAGACCTGAAAGCAGAGGGGACAATGTTCAAAGTCACTAGCCAGTGACTACTGTGGAACTAGATTGGAACCAGGCGATGTCGGGTGCAAACAGGCATTGAGGTGTAGCTTCTCTCTGCAGCCACGTGGACACCGGGGGTCGAGGACATCCAGGAGTTGGTCACGAGCTGTCCCACGCAGGTTTCTCACTGTTGGCGGTGTCGGCAACTTGATGGAGCAAACAGGCCTTGGCTAATGCAAGCCACGCAGGAGTCTAAAAAGGCTTATCACTCGGACCAGCAAGATCAGAGCTGGTGCTCCTTTTTACAGGAGCGAGGGCAAGTCTGGATCAACGAGACCCGCAGTGTAGTTCTTCAGTTTCGTCGCCAAGATGGCCGCTGACCACGTGGCTAGTGGCCGGGATGGCGCGTTGAGTGGCACAATGCAAAAGAGCCCCAAGCAGATCGTGGAGATGCTGGGGGGCTGATCTTCGGTGCAAGGGCTGCTCGGTAGTGGGGGTTCTCGGTCCCCAAAGCACAACGTCGAGGATGCCTCTGATGCTGCGCAGTCAGCTTTTCGAGTGTCTTCCAAGATGTCTGGTCCCACGTCTCTCGGTGCCTCCACGGGTCCCTTCTTTGCAGGGACTGTGGATCGGGCTGTGAGAAGTCTGGGAGTCTGGGTCTTGTCAGGCTTTGGGCTCGGGCTCCGGCGGGAGGCTGCGGCAAAGCAGACGTCGAGTTGCTGGTTGGTGCCTGTGTTCACAGGGTGGCCACTCCTAGGCCACAAGGGAGATGCTCTTCAGTCTTCTGTGCAGCAGAATGTCGAAGTCCAGTCGTCTTCTTCGTTTAAAGTTGATTCAGGATGATCTGAGGTGCTATGGCACTGCTCCCACTCTTATTCCCAATCTGAGGGGTGGATCACCTGCTAGGTCCCTCCTCTGGGTGGGACCAGGAAGGGGGGAGGTTACACCCCCTTTCCTTTGTCCAGCTCCTCGCCAGGCCTGGGTCTGGAAAGTCCCAGGACCGGTTTGGACTGGCTTATGCACGGGGACACCTTGTGTGCCCCGGGCATGTCTCAATCTATTCAGCCCTGTCCTACCCAATACACAAAATCCTGTCTGGGGTGGTGCTCGCACCTCCCAAGGCAGGAAACCCTTTGTTTAAGCCTCCCTTGCTGGAAGGACTCCCAGCAGCAGGAGGTCAGACTTGTGTCTGTGGTGGCAGCATCCATTTTGTGATGCTGAGGCTCTGGTTAACTTTAACCGGGGTTAAGGCTACACACATGTCGTGTCCCTCTAGAAGGGTGGAATGCTATCCCTGTCGACAGAACTGTCGAGGGGGTAGTATTCCAACTCGTATGGCACCTTACTCGACATGTTTTGATAAAGCCAAACCAAAGTTAGCATAAAACCGCGAGGATTATAATGCACTTAAGAGTATATGGTATGGCAATATCCCGGAAAAGCTAAGGGAGTGCTTCCCGACAGCTGCAGACAGGCTCAGCTCATGCTAGAGCACCATCTCACATATTTCCAAGCACTCTGCCTCCAGGATTGATGAGGCCTTCCATAGGAGTGGCTGATAGGAACATATGTGTCCTGTTAAGGTTAGATATAGGGATACTATATCTAAGTAAGAGGTGATTACACCAACTTACCCCAGCTGAGTGATCAGCCAGTTGTGTCAAAATATGGAGGCCAGGCCAGTGGTGGCACAATACATGCTGCAGCCACTGGTAGGCCTTGGAAGCACCTATGCCCTGGGTACCTAGGGTACACTGTTACAGGGGCCAATAAGGTGAACCAGTTCCAATTGTGTATGCACCTAAGGTACATGGAGTCCATTTTAAGGAGAGAGCAATCAGCCTGGGGCCCTGAATAGCAGGATCCCAGGCTAACTATGTCAAAAACCAGCTAAACACCAGGCAAAAAGTTTGGGGGTAACCATAGTCAGATATCCACCTTCCTACAATATCTATCCGTGAGCATAATTTATGTGCAGCAGAATAGTACGTATAACCGGGCACCCGGGGGTGTAAGCATCTCCATGCATCCTTAAGTAAATGAATTGTAGCAAGATCTAGAATTGCCGCCCTAGTCTTCCTCATTCTCTGAAATGAGCCTTTTCTAGTTGTATCTAAATTATAATTCATAATACAATTAAAATCCCCAAGCACAATATATTCCCCATCCCATGAAAGTAATTCCATATTCACTTGATCAATTAATTTTGGTTCATCTTGATTTGATGCATACACCCCACAAATAGTAAATTTGTGACCTTCCCGTGTTATCTGTACTATTGCCCACCTACCAGCCTTATCAGTTAATGTCCTGTTTATTTCTACCTTAAAATGCCTATGTTTTAATATTGCCACCCCCCGGATAGAAGCATTGAATTCCGTACAAACCATAATATCATATCCAAGTTGTTTTAATAATTTTTTATCTTTATAGGCTATGTGCGTTTCAGTGATGACCACGATCTGCGGATTGTACATCCTGAGCTTCTCATACACAAGGTTTCTTTTACTCCTACTGTAGGAGAGTAGGGTCTGCTATCCTATGGTCACCCCAATTTTTGCTTTTTGCTTCACTGGTTTTCGACTTACTGAGGTTGTGGGCCTGCTAATCAGACCCCCAGCCTGCTGTTCTCTCTCTAAATGTGTAATACATGTGCTATAGGTACATACCACAATTGTAAATGGACTCCTTGTCAGCCCCTGTACCATGCACTATAGGTGCTCAGGGCAATGGTGCCACCAAGGCCTACCAGGGGCTGAAGCATAGCTTTTGCCACCCCTGGCTGGTTCTTAAATTGACACAACTGGCTGATCACTCAGCTGGGGCAAGTGGGTGTAATCACCCCTTGCTTAGATATAGTATACCTATATCTAAACCTATATCTGGACACATATAAACCCGTGAGTCACTCCTATGGAAGGCCTTATCAATCCTGGAGGCAGAGTGCGTGGTTTTATGTGAGATGGAGCTCTGGCATGAGCTGAGCCTGTCTGCAGCTGTCGGGAACAACTCCCTAAGCTGATCCGGGATAATGCCATACCATATTCTCTTAAGTGCCTTATAATCCTCGCGGTTATATAGCATCTTTGGTTTGGCTTTATCAAAACATGTTGTGTAAGGTGTCACACGAATTGGAATACTACCCCCTCGCCAGTTCTGGTGACGGGGGTAGCATTCCACCCTTCTAGAGGGAGAAGACAGGTTACTTTACTGAAACGCGGTTGATTTAAAATGAGCCTCAGATCCACAAAATGGATGCCTCTGCCACAGACACGGGTCTGGCCTCCTGCTGCTGACCGAAACTCAGCAGATGGTGGCCTGGACAAAGGGTTTCCTGTCGCAGGGCGGTGTCAAACCACCCCAGACAGGAGATAGTGGATTGTAGCAGGGAGGTTTCAAAGAAACCAGACACTGCATGGGGAGCACAAGGCTGCCCCTTGCATAATCCGGCCAAACCGGTTCTGGGGCACACCAGCCCCAGTCCCAGCGCGGCCAGGATCAAAAGAAAGGGGTGTAACCACCCCCTCCTGGGTTCCACCCATAGGAGGGGACCTAGCAGGATGTCCAGCCCACCAGATTCGAATAAGAGTGGGAGCAGTGCCAATGCAACTCAGATCATCCTGAAAAAACATAAGAAACAAATTCTGAACCCTTCGACATCCTACTCAACGTAGAAGACTGAAGAATCTCCCTTGTGGTCAAGGAGTGACCACCTTGTGCAAACAGGTACCAACCAGCACCTCGACCCTTGCTTTTTTGCAGTTCCCGCCGGAACTCGAGCAACAGAGATCGACGAGATCAAGCTTGCCTGCCTTCTCCTAGCCCGATCCACAGTCCCTGGAGAGCTGAGACCCGTGGAGGCGACCGGAAGCGTGGGGCACGCCATCTAGAAAAGGTCACGAGATGCTGACCCTCGAAGCTGTACACCGGGGTTTGAGAAGCCCCAACCCTGAGCTACACTTGCACCAAAGCTACCCCCTCCACACTCGACGAGTGCTGCATGGGGCCCTTCTGCTTGTGTTGGCTCGACGCGTTGGCCCGGTCACTTGCCAGCTGGCTTGTGGCCCCTGTGCCAACGAAAACTTGAAAACGACCTGCTTTTCTGGTTGCTCCCGATCTGCACCAGCTCCTGTGAAAAGGAGCCCCCACTCTGACCCTCCTGCTCTGAGTGAGAAGCAATCTCCCGGTTCCGCATGGATTGCTTTTGCCAAGTACTGTTTGCTGTAATCTTGAAGCCGACGGTGCTGATGGCGAGAGCCTGCGTGGGACAGATCGTGACCTGCTCCTGGATGTCGCAGATGCCCCAGAGCCCACGTGACAGCGGAGAGAAGCCTCTCGACAACCATCTGATTGTGCCCGACATTGCCTGGTTCCGTCCTGGTTCCGTCCTGGTTCCACCCTGGTCACTGCTGAGTGACCCAGACTCTGTCCCCTCTGCTTTCAGATTCATCTCGACTTCGATCCACCCTTGGATCACACCGGATACTTCTGCTTCCCATCGCCTGCAGCTTCTCCAGCTCCAAGCACCAAGAACCTGCGTGTCAAAACCCAACGCCACTTCGACCCTGTGCACCCACTTCCTGTGGGTGAGGTAACATTGCTACGCTGGTGTGCCCACGTTGGTACACACCTCTAGGGTCTGTGTCTTAAGTTTTGTTCCTCTAGGTTCAGCGGAAGTATCTTTCAACTAACTTTGTGTAACTTTTACGCACCATTGACATTGCATTTGTGCAAGCCGCACTTTACGTGCTGCACCCAAATTCTGCGGGCTTCTCCTGACTTCAGCATTGCTAGTCCTGACTGCTCCCAGCGATTCTCTAGGCCCTAGGCCTAACCACTGTTCGATTGGTATCTCTTATACCACTTTTTTAGTATATGGCTCGAGTGGCCACCCGCCCTCATCCATAATTGTGCAACTTTATATGTTATACTGTGCTTTTGATTTAACGCTTGTGCCCCTTTGCTCATAAAGAGTACTGGGGATTAATTTAGAAATAAACACATATACTTTTATAATATATACTTGTGTGGTGTCCTTTCATTTGGTATTACAGGATTGTATGTGGCAAAACAGCTCGCTTAACATGACCTCTTAAGTTAAGCCTTTAAGGCTGCTTAGTCCATGCTACCCCTAGGATAGCTTGTCTAACAAGGTTGACTTACAACCAGACACTATAAGGGATTGTTTGGACTGATACAAGGCGGTTCCAGAATTGGAAACACCACATATCAGGCCAACTTTTCACATTGGTGCGCAGCTGTGCGAATTTGAGCTTGCTGTTTGTTTTACCATTGCAATCTTTATATCAAATTGAAAGATCACATTAAGTACCTTAGGTACATATAAAATCAAAAGCTTAGCATATTAAGTTCTACTGAACTTAGTAGTTGTAGATTATAGGGATTAGCACACTCTGACTACAACTCACTAGCAAGGTACAGTAGGAAAACCCTTAGTGTAGGTAAGTGCACCACTTACACCTCACTAGCAGTCATGTCTGATACAGGTGGAGCCTCAGGCTCTGCTCCTGTAGCAGTTGACCCTACCACGGCAACTTCCAGATATGACAACCTTAGCCACAAAGACTTGGGTGCCTTGTGCACAGCAAGGGGGCTAATAAAGGGCAGAGGCCCTACCATTCCTTCCCTGATAGTTATCATGGAAAAGGATGACTTAGATAAGGTGAGTCAGGCTCCCGTAGATTCAGGTGAGGGGGTGAACTCCCCTGAGAATGAGGATCTTCCAGAAGAAGAAGAAGAGGAGGAGGAAGAGGAAGAGGAAGGCTCAGAGATAGAGGAGCCTGAGGATCAGGAACAGGGGGTGACCCAGGTACAGATTGGCAGGCTTAACCAGACCAATCTAGACCTACATGGGAATGGAGAGGGCCAGCACCTCCCCAGATCCCATAACGTAATTCTCCCAGGCAACAGGAGGGTGAGATCTCGATCAGGGGACTCTCATGTTTCTAGTGTCTCAAGAGAATCTCAAAGGGGAATGACTTCCCCCCAGAGGAAAGAGCATAGGGCCAGGATGAGGGCTGTCCAACTCCAGATAGAGAGGGAAGAGATAGCCTTGGCTCAAGCTAAACTTGCTTTAGCAAAAGAAAGAAAATTGTGTGGCTTAGCTGCCACTGGTGGCAGCAAAGTTCCCAAAGAGAAAGACAGGGCCTATGATAATAGAAACCTGACAAAAATTGTGCCCCCCTACAAGGAAGGGGATGACATCCACAAATGGATGACTGCTCTTGAGAGGGCCTGCATGGTACAGCAGGTCCCTAAGGATCAGTGGGCAGCCATTTTTTTGGTACTCCTTTTCTGAGAAAGGGAGGGATAGGCTCCTCACAGTTAGACCCGAGGATGCCAAAAACTACTCTGTCCTGAAGAGTGCTCTTATTGAAGGGTTTGTCCTAACCACGGAGCAATACAGGTTGTTGTTCAGAGACACCCAAAAAGCACAGACTCAGGACTGGACTGATTTTGTAGATTGTGCCACTAAGGCTCTGGAGGGTTGGCTGCAGGGAAGTAAAGTCTCAGACTATACAGGATTGTACAATCTTATAATGAGAGAGCAGATCCTTAATAACTGTCAGAACCAGCTGTTGCATCAATACCGTATTGACTCTGATTTGACCTCTCCCCAAGAATTGGGAAAGAAGGCAGACAAATGGGTCAGAACAGGGATTAAGCAGAAACCCCAGAACCATGGTGACCAGAAGAAAACAGACCAGAAGGGTGGGAATCAGAAAGATAAAGAAAAGGACCAGAAGTCTTCAGGCCCCCAAACTAGTAATTAGGAGAGTGGTTCCCAAAATGACAAAAAGAAAAAGAAGAATGATGGCCCAAAGAAACCTTGGTGTAATACCTGCAAATCAGTTTCACACTGGGGCAGTGAATGCACTAAGAAAAATCCAGTTCCTGCCACTTCAGCTCCTAAAGCAACTGCACCCCCTAGTACAGTCAGCAGTGATAGTGCACAACCTAAGGGGATAGTAGGGTGAACCCTGGGTACTGAGGTGGAATCTGGCCTAGTCAGAATCCCCACACAGGCAGTTCTCCTATATGATGTGGACTTATCTTTGACCACTGCAGTAAGCCCCAGTAACCTGGGCAAATATAGGCAGACTCCCTTAATCAATGAGAAACTGGCTCAGGCCTACAGGGACACTTGTGCCAGTGTCACTATGGTGACACCAGACTTTGTGGACCCTGGTCAGATTGTACTAGGTGAAAGTTACCTAGTGACCAATGCAAGCAACTCCACTACTTCACATAGTGTGGCTGTTGTGAACTTCTCCTGGGGAGGGGTAAATGGCCTAAAGAAAGTTGTTGTGAGTGCAGACCTCCCAGTAGACTGTCTGTCAGGCAATGATCTTGAAAGCTCAGTTTGGTCAGAAGTGGAGTACAGGACTCATGCAGAAATGCTAGGGATTTCAGCTCATGTCCTTGCAGTGACAAGGTCTCAGGCTAAGAAGTGCCTTCCTGAACCAGTGGTGGATCTTGAAACATTAGACCAACCACAACCCAAGAGAAAGAGCAAGAGGGTTAAGGCTGTGCCTTCCCACTTGCCCCAGGTTGAGGATCAAGTTTCACAGGAAACTGATTCTGCAGTCCAAGAGGAGACTGTCTCTGAGGAGCTTGAACCTGACCAGGTTGAGTTTCTGGGGACAGGGGGACCCTCAAGGGCAGACCTGGGGCAGGCCCAATTAGATTGCCCTTCACTTGAACCCCTCAGACAGAAAGCTGCTGATGATCCTGCAGGGAATGCTCAAGGTGCCCATAAAGTTTATTGGGATGAAGGACTCCTTTATTCAGAGGCTAGAGACCCCAAGCCTGGTGCCACCAGGAGGTTGGTTATACCTTTGAAGTTTAGGGGTTTCCTTCTCACTTTGGCCCATTATATTCCCCTTGCAGGATACTGAGGCCAGAATAAGACTTGGGACAGGCTTGTTCCACACTTTCACTGGCCTCACATGTCAGAAAATGTCAATGAGTTTTGTCGCTCCTGTGTCACTTGCCAAGCCAGTGGTAAGTCAGGTGGCACAACACAGGCCCCCCTAATACCACTACCTGTGGTGGGGGTACCCTTTGAAAAAGTTGGAATAGATATTGTGGGTCCCATGGATCCTCAAACAGCATCTGGGCACAGATTTATACTGGTGGTAGTAGATCATGCCACCAGGTACCCAGAGGCAATTCCCCTGAGGACCACCACAGCACCTGTGGTGGCAAAAGCCCTCATTGTAGTTTTCTCAAGAGTGGGCTTTCAAAAGGAGGTTCTTTCAGACAGAGGTACCAACTTTATGTCTGGATACTTAAAAGCAATGTGGAAAGAGTGTGGAGTAAGCTATAAGTTTACCACACCCTACCATCCACAGTGAAATGGGCTTGTTGAAAGGTTCAACAAGACCCTGAAGGGAATGATAAAAGGTTTACCAGAGAAGCTTAGGCGGAAATGGGACATCCTTTTACCCTGCTTGCTCTTTGCTTACAGAGAGGTCCCACAGAAGGGGGTTGGATACAGCCCTTTTGAACTTTTGTTTGGCCACCCTGTGAGGGGTCCATTGTGTTTGGTGAAGGAAGGATGGGCGTTACCTCTCAAAAAGCCTAAGCTAGATATTGTGGACTATGTACTTGGTCTCCGCTCCAGGATGGCTGAATACATGGAGAGAGCATCCAAAAACCTTGAGGCCAGTCAAGAATTACAGAAAGCTTGGCATGACCTAAAGGCTGTTCTGGTTGAGTTCCAGCCAGGGCAGAAGGTGTGGGTGTTGGACCCAGTGGGGCCAGCAGCACTCCAGGACAAATGGACTGGACCCTACCCTATCATTGAGAAAAAGGGAGAAGTCACCTATGTGGTTGACTTTGGCACCCCTAGGAGCCCCCACAGGGTGCTCCATGTAAACCGTTTGAAAGCATTTGTTGACAGGGAGGACATGAGTCTCCTCATGGCCACAGATGGGGATCAGGAGGAAGAGAGTGACCCTCTCCCAGACCTGCTTTCTCAGAACCCTGATGATGGTTCAGTTGATGGAGTAGCCTTGGCAGGCAGCCTCACTGAGCAGCAACAGGTGGACTGCAGACAGGTGTTGCAGGCCCACAGACATATGTTTTCACTCACACCCAGCCAGACTAATTGGTGCACCCACGAGGTGGACACTGGTGACAGTCTGCCTGTGAAGAATAAGATCTACAGGCAACCTGACCATATCAGGGATTGTATAAAGGCTGAGGTGCAAAAGATGTTGGAGCTTGGAGTGATTGAGCCATCAGAGAGCCCATGGGCTAGCCCAGTGGTCCTTGTGCCAAAACCTCATACCAAAGATGGAAGGAGAGAAATGAGGTTTTGTGTGGACTACAGAGGTCTCAATGCTGTCACTAGGACAGACGCACATCCCATTCCAAGAGCAGATGAGCTCATTGATAAATTGGCTTCTGCCAAGTTTCTGAGCACATTTGATTTGACAGCTGGCTACTGGCAAATCAGACTAGCTGAAGAGTCAAAAGCTAAAACAGCATTCTCTACCCCTAGTGGTCATTATCAGTTTGTGGTAATGCCCTTTGGTTTGAAGAATGCACCTGCTACCTTCCAAAGGTTGGTGAATCAAGTCCTTGCTGGGTTGGATGACTTTTGCGCAGCATATCTAGATGATATTGCTGTCTTTAGCTCCACCTGGGAGGATCACCTGATCCACCTGAAGAAGGTTCTGGAGGCCCTGCAAAAGGCAGGCCTGACTATCAAGGCTACCAAGTGCCAGATAGGGCAGAGCAAGGTTGTGTACCTGGGCCACCTAGTAAGTGGGGGTCAGGTTCAACCATTGGAGAGCAAGATCCAGACCATACAGGACTGGGCTCCTCCAACTACCCAGACACAAGTCAGAGCCTTCTTGGGCCTGACTGGGTATTACAGAAAATTTGTAAAGAACTATTGGTCCATTGTGACACCATTGAATGACTTGACATCCAAGAAGATGCCCAAAAAGGTTCAGTGGACAGTTAGCTGTCAAAAGGCATTTGATGACCTGAAGAAGGCCATGTGCTCTGCACCTATCCTGAAGAGTCCTGACTACTCCAAACAGTTCATTGTACAGACAGATGCTTCTGAGTTGGGGTGGGAGCTGTGCTTTCACAACTTAATCAAGATGGTCAAGACCAGCCCATTGCTTTTTTTAGCAGAAGGCTGGCCCCCAGGCAGAAACGTTGGTCAGCTATTGAGAGGGAGGCCTTTGCTGTGGTTTGGGCCCTGAAGAAGTTGAGGCCATACTTGTTTGGTACTCACTTCCTAATTCAGACAGACCATAAGCCCCTCTTGTGGCTAAATCAGATGAACGGTGAAAATCCCAAACTGCTCAGGTGGTCCATTTCCCTACAGGGGATGGACTTTACAGTGGAGCACCGCCCAGGGACTGACCATGGTAATGCAGATGGTCTCTCCAGGTACTTCCACTTAGAACATGAAGACTTATCTGGTCAAGGTTAAGTTTAATGTCCCTGCGTTTGGGGGGTGGGGGGTTGTGTAGGAGAGTAGGGTCTGCTATCCTATGGTCACCCCAATTTTTGCTTTTTGCTTCACTGGTTTTCGACTTACTGAGGCTGTGGGCCTGCTAATCAGACCCCAGCCTGCTGTTCTCTCTCTAAATTTGTAATACATGTGCTATAGGTACATACCACAATTGGAAATGGACTCCTTGTCAGCCCCTGTACCATGCACTATAGGTGCTCAGGGCATAGGTGCCGACAAGGCCTACCAGGGGCTGAAGCATAGCTTTTGCCACCCCTGGCTGGTTCTTAAATTGACATAACTGGCTGATCACTCAGCTGGGGCAAGTGGGTGTAATCACCCCTTGCTTAGATATAGTATACCTATATCTAAACCTATATCTGGACACATATAAACCTGTGAGTCACTCCTATGGAAGGCCTTATCAATCCTGGAGGCAGAGTGCGTGATTTTATGTGAGATGGAGCTCTGGCATGAGCTGAGCCTGTCTGCAGCTGTCGGGAACAACTCCCTGAGCTGATCCGGGATAATGCCATACCATATGCTCTTAAGTGCCTTATAATCCTCGCGGTTATATAGCAACTTTGGTTTAGCTTTATCGAAACATGTCGTGTAAGGTATCATACGAATTGGAATACTACCCCCTTGCCAGTTCTGGCGACGGGGGTAGCATTCCACCCTTCTAGAGGGAGAAGACATGTTACTTTACTGAAACGCGGTTGATTTAAAATGAGCCTCAGATCCACAAAATGGATGCCTCTGCCACTGACACGGGTCTGGCCTCCTGCTGCTGACCGAAACTCAGCAGATGGTGGCCTGGACAAAGGGTTTCCTGTCGCAGGGCGGTGTCAAACCACCCCAGACAGGAGATAGTGGATTGTAGCAGGAAGGTTTCAAAGAAACCAGACACTGCCTGGGGAGCACAAGGCTGCCCCTTGCATAATCCGGCCAAACCGGTTCTGGGGCACACCAGCCCCAGTCCCAGCGCGGCCTGGCTCAAAGGAAAGGGGTGTAACCACCCCCTTCCTGGGTCCCACCCATAGGAGGGGACCTAGCAGGATGTCCAGCCCACCAGATACGAATAAGAGTGGGAGCAGTGCCAATGCAACTCAGATCATCCTGAAGAAACATAAGAAACGAATTCTGGACCCTTCGACATCCTACTCAACGTAGAAGACTGAAGAATCTCCGTTGTGGTCAAGGAGTGACCACCCTGTGCAAACAGGTACCAACCAGCACCTCAACCCTTGGTTTGTTGCAGTTCCCGCCGGAACTCGAGCAACAGAGATCAACGAGATCAAGCTTGCCTGCCTTCTCCCAGCCCGATCCACAGTCCCTGCAGAGCTGAGACCCGTGGAGGCGACCAGAAGCGTGGGGCACGCCATCTTGAAAAGGCCACGAGACGCTGACCGTGCAGCCTACGAGTGACCCTCGAAGCTGTACACCGGGGTTTGAGAAGCCCTAACCCTGAGCTACACTTGCACTAAAGCTACCCCCTCCACACTCGACGAGTGCTGCGTGGGGCCCTTCTGCTTGTGTTGGCTCGACGCGTTGGCCCAGTCACTTGCCAGCTGGCTTGTGGCCCCTGTGCCGACGAAAACTTGAAAACAACCTGCTTTTCTGGTTGCTCCAGATCTGCACCAGCTCCTGTGAAAAGGAGCCCCCACTCTGACCCTCCTGGTCTGAGTGAGAAGCAATCTCCCAGTTCCGCGTGGATTGCTTTTGCCAAGTGCTGTTTGTTGTAATCTTGAAGTCGATGGTGCTGACGGCGAGAGCTTGCGTGGGACAGATCGTGACGTGCTCCTGGACATCGCAGATGCCCCAGAGCCTACGTGACAGCGGAGAGAAGCCTCTCGACAACCATCTGATTGCGCCCGACATTGCCTGGTTCCGTCCTGGTTCCACCCTGGTCACTGCTGAGTGACCCAGACTCTGTCCCCTCTGCTTTCAGATTCATCTCGACTTCGATCCACCCTTGGATCACACCGGATACTTCTGCTTCCCATCGCCTGCAGCTTCTCCAGCTCCAAGCACCAAGAACCTGCGTGTCAAAACCCGACGCCACTTCGACCCTGTGCATCCACTTCCTGTGGGTGAGGTAACATTGTAACGCCGGTGTGCCCACGTTGGTACACACCTCTAGGGTCGTGTCTTAAGTTTTGTTCCTCCAGGTTCAGCGGAAGTATCTTTAAACTAACTTTGTGTAACTTTTACGCACCATTGACATTGCATTGGTGCAAGCTGCACTTTACGTGCTGCACCCGAATTCTGCGGGCTTCTCCCGACTTCAGCATTGCTAGTCCTGACTGCTCCCAGCGATTCTCTAGGCCCTAGGCCTAACCACTGTTCGATTGGTATCTCTTATACCACTTTTTTAGTATATGGTCTGAGTGGCCACCCGCCCTCATCCATAATTGTGCAACTTTATATGTTATACTGTGCTTTTGATTTAACGCTTGTGCCCCTTTGCTCATAAAGAGTACTGGGGATTAATTTAGAAATAAACACATATATTTTTATAATATATACTTGTGTGGTGTCCTTTCATTTGGTATTACAGGATTGTATGTGGTAAAACAGCTCGCTTAACACGACCTCTTAAGTTAAGCCTTTAAGGCTGCTTAGTCCATGCTACCCCTAGGATAGCTTGTCTAACAAGGTTGACTTACAACCAGACACCATAAGGGATTGTTTGGACTGATACAAGGCGGTTCCAGAATTGGAAACACCACATATCAGGCCAACTTCTCACACCTACTATTTAGGCCCGCCACATTCCATACTAAACATTTTATTAAATGCATTGCAAAAGATAAGAATCCCTATTCTTAAAGCACTCGAAAAAAATCATATCCGTCTTGTTGTATTTCCAAGTAATATAATTATGTAGCCCCATGATGCAATTTTTGCCCCAAGAAAGACCACCCCCCACCCTACCCTTGCCAGGCAGCGGCCTGTCCCACCCACCCCCACCCCTACTTACAGGTCCCCCTATTTGACAGCTGCCGTTCTGTTTGGCAGCTTCAGCGCGGGGTTAAACGCCTCAAGGTTTTGGGCGTTCAAATATAAATACAATTTGTTGTAGACCATGTTTAATTTTTATGTGGTATTTCTCTTTTTACATTTCTGTATTGCCTTTTATATCAATTGAGACCTTATATAAACACTCCTATTCTATCTATTGATCTCATACTACTTCCTACGTCTTTGTTATAGCATAATAAAAAAAAACACTCTATATAGAAAAAAAAGAAAAAGAGAGGAGAAAAAAAGGACGTTATTCAGTAATAGTTTTCTTTTCCAGTTTCCAATCGGCCAGTGCTCTTTCCACTTTGTTTTCTTCCAGAAAATAATATGTTCAGCCATTTTTAAGCACTTTCAGTTTGGCTGGTTCTTGCAAATAAGCTTGGCCACCTAGTTCCTTTATTGGATCAATATATTGTTTCAGTTTCCATCGTCGATCCATAGAAATATACTTAGATCAGATCTTACAAAGAAGCTAGTTGAATCAATGGTAACAGGAGTATTTGGTCTTGCTTTTAGTGAGATAGCCTGGCAAAGCAAGAAATTACCAATATATATCAAAATTGGGCGAGGATATTTACTACTCTTATTTCTTTGGAAGAGAGGAAGTCGGTGGGCACGTTGTGTCTGTGAGTCCCAGTCCCAATCAGATAGTTCAAGAAATGCTTTCTGAAGCAAATGAACAATAAATGCCCTAGCATCAGCTCCCTCAGCACCTTTCGCAATTCCAAATAAGCGTAGATTCTGTCGTCGTTGCCCATTTTCCAAATCTTCAAGCTTTACTTGCATTTGGCACAGTTGGGACTCATGTTTATTTACAGCTATTTCAGAGCGGGCTGATTTTTCCTCCGTTAAAACAACTCTTTGCTGAAGCTTTTCCATCTCTTGGGAAATAGCGCCGTTTGCATGACATTTCCTGCAGGGAAGACTGGGTCTTATTACTATCTTCCCTCATCTGCTGGTAGTGGGATTGAGCCTCCTGTTTTTGCTCATTTAGTAGCTGTAAAATCATCTGGAATGAAGAGGATACCTCCCCCTAAAGTGTCTAATATGTTGAAGAAGTGCTATTATGAGAAGTGCTGGCCGAAAGTTGATCATTAAAGCTCTGTAATTCGGTTATTTCAGTTATTACTGAGTCCTTTTGTAATCTTGTGCTCGGTATTGTCTCAGATATTACTGATGTTGGGGCAGCTATTGTGGTCGATACTGTAAGATTTACTGCGTTCGATGTATTAGAGATGGAAGAGAATATATCAGAGATTGTTGCCGGAGCAGTTGATGTAGGCTTTAAGTTTAGTTGAGAGTTCAATTTAGGAGGGGGTGATATTTCCAGTGATGAATCCAGCTCAACAATCCCATCAGAAGCAGAAGCAGGAATACAAGAGGGAGGAGCAGATATGGTTTGCGTTGTTTGAGCTGGAATGCCACCATCGATTGTCTCTTTTACAGGGTTCTAATTAGCAGTCAAATCCGTCACTGTGGTAAGGTCATTGACATCTGCTGAAATAGTACCTGACTCAGCTGGGCTATTTCCAGAGAGCCGCAATGCCATTGATTTCACTCCACCCTTAGATTGTACCCATTGTCTAATCGGGCTATTCTCCGCTATCGTTTTCATAGTGGTAGTTTTAGATTTGTTTAATACCTTTTTAGTCTTGTTCTTAATTTTACCTCTCCCTTTTTTAATGCTATTTGCTTTATCTTTAATGAAGGGTGAGGATTTATTATTACCCATGTCAGAGACGTCATATTATTCCTCATCAGTTTCTACTCCATCCGTATGCTCCAGGTGTTCCAAATGCTACATCCCTATACTCTCCTTACGCCCCACTGATTCATGACCTAGTACCTCCTCGTCTCTTGGTGCCAGAATAGTAGTAGACTGTGTAGCCTGAATAATGTTCATATTATTACTCTCAGTCACAGTTAGTAACATAGGTTGAGGAGTCATAGCGGGGGTAATGGTTTCTGTTATAATTAATGCAGGAGTAACAATATCCGTACCATTATCAACATCAGCCAAAACGTTGTCTTTTAGCATGTTGCTGGTTTGCTGATTCTCTTGGTTATTCACAATGTTGCAACCAGCCCCAGTAGAGCCATTTAAGTGTGGAGACATAAGGTTATTTTGTATCACTGGTAACAGAGTATCTGAGACAGAGTCATTTTTAACAGTATTGGAATCGATAGGGAGGCGAGGGGTCAGTTTATCAGCCACTGAACATTTTTCCACTCTCTCTTGCCTACCAGAGTTTTCCAATGGATTCCCGACAGGAGCAGAGACAGCGAGGCTGGTCGGTGCTATCTGCTTAGCCGTCGCTGCTGCTGTTGTCATCATCCGCGTACTCCGTCCTTGGAGTTTCGGCGCCATTCCCCCGCACTCCGCTGCCGATTTTGAAAAAACTGCTGAGATAGAGCGCCGGTAAACTTTAAGGCTGAGCTAACTAATTGCAGCCCGGCCCCTCACAGTTACCGGGAGAAGACGCTGCTGCAGTTGTACGGAGTGGAGCAATCCCCTCACCCGGGTCTCGATCAGCCGGAATCGCAGCATCCGCTTTGCTCTGCCCTGGTTCTGGCTCCAAGCACCGTGTCGATCAGCGCGCCGTCTCCGCACACCGCCCTCAACCTCAGCTGTCCTGCGTTACCGGATTACACACAGCCCAGCCCAGCCGCATCAGTCCAGCTCAGCTCCGCTCAGCCAGCACAGCCAGTAAGTCCAATTTTCCATTTTAATTTTATCAGTTTCTCTTTCGTAAGCTTCGTAAACCTCGGGACAGTTGAGGCAACCAAGTCATCTGCTTTTTGACCCCATGTAATCGGTAGACGTGGTCCGCAATAAAAAAAAAAGCCCAGACCTCGATCACCGTTCCTCCGCACAGGCGGTGTCAATCCGCCATCTTGGGACACCAAGATATATACAACTATAAATAAATAATGTACAAAATATACTCCGTACGCGCCAAGCGAAACCAACAAGATATAAACAACACTGCGCTAACAGGCTTACGTAAACGGTTCGTGACTCCAGATGTAACGACCGGATTTTCGGACCAGATAGAATCAGCTCACCAAGACACCACCAACCCGGCCGAAACGTAACCATCTCCCTCCTCAGGACCTACTTACCACGGTACCTGGGTACCTACCTGGGGATGGGGAATTAGCAATATACAAGCTTAGATCATCTAAAACACTACCAAATCCATAGAGATTACTAGAAACAATCACTAATTGCTACGGAATTCCATATTCTACCCCACCTTCATACCTTATAGTCTCGCGGCAACTTAGACCCAGACTATGCTACCCTCCTACTCATATTGAAGGGGGTAGTTCTGATTACTTACCATTACACACTGACCACAATCAGTGCTCACAAAAGCCACAATCCTGTGGGTATATACACCGTATCTTCCCGGTGCTCTCACTCTCTCTGTTTCAAGCCACAATCCTGTGGGTATATACACCTTGTCCTCCCGGTGCTCTCACTCTCTGTGTCTCAAGCCGCAATCCTGTGGGTATACACACTGTGTTCTCCCGGTGCTCTCACTAACGCTGCTACACAACGGCGATCACTGTCGTATTGATACCTTTAACTCTCTCTCTCTCTGTTGGGAAGTTTCACTATATACTACTGGGAATATCTCATATACAGTTTGATCCTTTCACACAAGAATGGCCAAATTACGGTATGCACAGGTTATTCTCTGATTCAAGTGCTCCCTGCTCCCTTGCTCAGTTACCACTTAACCGGACGGGAAACGCATCTGTCCACATAACAGCATCTGACTAGAAGAAAGGTTAACTTTATCATACAAATAACAGTTACACAATGGTTCACTAAGAACTGGGGTCCCTTTATTGCACAATAACAAATTATAACAACAATATAATACTGCAATATACCATATTGCCTGAAAAGCAAAGAAAAGAATTAGAATGTGTGTGCACGCTAATAAGAAAGGGTCGACGTCACCTTATGAGTACGAAGTCTGGACTCAGTTGTCATCTGGGTTCCCTTCTCGTCTGTGCCTTGGCTCATCTTAGGATCACCCCTGCAGTCACGGATACACGTCTGCACCGCTATGCTCTGTCTCCTCTGCTCCCCTCCAAGTCACTGGAACCTCCCTCTTGTTCTCTGTTTCGTCTGTCTCACTCTCGCTGTTCTGCACTACTCCTCTCTCCTCTCGATCACGGACTATCTTCACCTTCCGACTTCGATTCTATAAATCAGTTTCTGCCGCTCTAGTATTCGTTCGCTCTGCTAACTTCTTCACTCTGCATGCTCTGATCTCGGTATCAAAGCTCACCAGCTGCTCCAATTAAAGTAACTTCAATCTTTCTGAGAGATTATCAGCCTTCGGTCTTTTTCGGACTTCAAAATTGCGACTGTCTGCTTTAAGTTGATTAACTGCAATAATGCTAATGACTAGCTGCCGTCTACTAACTGACTGAATGAACTCTCCTCCTCTCTGTACTTTCGCTAATATAGAACCTTGTTTATGCATAGAAATTTCCAGCCAGTAACCTGCCGCCCACCAAATTCTTGTACCACCCCGTGCCAAGGTCACGTTCTCAGCCAGCCGGCCTGATGTTGCGTCTTCGACACGAAGAAAAATACAGTCTTTCGATAAGGGCCAGCCCGAGCCGGTTCTCTCCAAGCGAACAACACCTTATAACTAAAACATTACATTTGACCTAAAAGCATCTCAAGCAGCCGAGGCAGAAATAAAGATGGAGTCTTTCCTGTCCGAGGCCTAAAAGGCCCGAAGTAAGCATAACCCTATCAGGAATATACTAGTAACCTTACAAGAGGACGGAATAATACTAATACTAAGGAATCTATCCCCTAACATAAGCTTATAGGCCCTAGAATAGAGAAAAGAATAGGGAATTATGTTAAGCATCTTGTAAATAGGCCAGGTCTAAGGCTCTAATCCCTCTATTAGAATGATAGTAGGCTAAAGTCACCTGCACTCAAAAAGGGGAACAAAAACCCGGTCAGAACAGATGCTGAG